>NC_064641.1:350910706-351213736 GCF_023864345.2 Schistocerca serialis cubense | reverse complement strand
CGTTAATGGAGTTTGAATTTTGTCTGCTGTGGCTTAGTAGATCTTTAGTGCAGTTCGTGATAAAGAACTTAAAAAAGTAAATAGTAGAAATAAAGGCTGGATGTCCACTGCTTATAGTATAGCTCGGAGCCCCCCATGTGCTAATGGATGAAATAATATTCAAAAATAAGTCACCACGGAAAGACAGAACAACGGGCCACCCTAATTGGTGGCTGACCTCAGATACGCTGGCTACGCTGCGTCTGAGGAGCCAGCACAAAAACCTGTCGCATATTCCCAGTGCACAAATTTCATTGTAGTCTAAAAAAGTTCAGGCAGGAATTGCTAGTCTAATCATGTACCCACTCAAAGTAGTTTAGATTTTACGGAAAGAATTGGTTTATTACTTTCCGACACCACAGATGAAATTAAAGTTCACAATTTACAAATTAAATCAACGTCCTGTTTCGGGTTTATATGCAATGGTATCGAATCACGATAAACTCTGTAAACCTTTCCCCAGAAATATTAACGGTAAACTAGCGCCGCTTCAGAATACAAGTCCCACAGCGTCTTATCGCGAAAAATATACTAAGTCCACATGACTTTGTTCCATACGAAAATTATTCTAAGTTCGCTTGTGCACAAAAATATTCTATGACCAACTCACAAGATGAATGCAACTAACAACTGTAATTTTGAGATGTCAGAGAGAGGTCAAGACCCTGGGTACCGAAAATATTGATAAAAACAGCCTGGTTCGTATCACGGTAATTTAATGGGCGAGCTCAAGTCATGGTATAAAAAACACCCCCAAAATATCAACCCGGAACTACACCCTTCATTTGTTCAAACAAATTTCGGGCTTGCAGCCGGGCGTCGCTAAATTCTTTGCACGAACACCTGCCAGTCATCTTCATGTGAGCCATCGAAGACTGATGAAGGCTTTTTCCTTTTTCTTTATTGTTATTTAAATTCTCTACAACAGGACCGGATGGCAGCAGACAAAAACCGCTCTTCAGCCAAAGGTAATAAGACTGTATTTATAATGGTTAAAACATATAAAAGGTGACAATAACAAATGATGTAAAAGATGTATAGGTGGACGATAGTGACGATTTTTACATAAAAACATACGACAATAAACAATGATTTGTAAAATACACGTAATGAAAATGGTGATGGTTTCTAAAACTCGTCTGAGGAATTTACATTACGGTTAAAATACAGTAACTCTTGAACCAGAACGATGCCATAGTGTAATGGTGATGCAAGGTGACATGAAAAAATTGTCATAATGAGGTGTGATAATGAGTATGATTATGGGGCCCTGTAAGACGAAAACTTGATCCATTCCATCCTACACAGCTTGCTGCGAGTATTCCAAGCATGTGTCAAAATTCAACTTAACAGACGCACCACACTTTACGTTGGCAGCGCCCTCGCTGATGGAACCGTGGAACTCAGTTCCACGCACTGTCCAACTGGCAGCCGCTATCACGGTTCATCACACTTTCCACCAGGCGTGTTTCCACGAATTCTATACTAATGGAATCCCAGAAAGGTGTAGCTGTGGTGAAAATCACCGTTCTATCACACCCCAATGAAAGACCAATGCAAATACAGCGTTCAGTAATAGTGGACTTGCTTGGTTGCAAAAGGGGAGTGCAACGTTGATGTTCAGGGCAGCATTTTTCACAGTGTATGTCGTCTGTCCTGTGTAAGCCATACCACACTGACAAAGCGTATTGTAAATTCCTGCCTTCCGCAAAAACAAGTCGTCCTTCAGCGATCTTTAAAGGACTACAATCTTAGATGGGGGACGGATATCCACTTTCACTTGAAATTTACACGGGCTTCTTGCTATTTTAAACGAATTATTGCCAACAAAAGCAAGAAAAGCTAAAAGATTTTGCTGCGTATTCTTCTCTTTACCCACTTCCTGATTCTTGATTTTAACTGACAGTGGCCTGTTAATCTGCTGGGTAGAATATCCATTCTGTCTTAACGCTTTCTGTACATGGGCGAGCTGCTCTTTAGGTAAACTAGCTAGATCTCAGAGCTTTTAAGCACGCATGTAGTTTGCGACGGGTGATGACAGTTTGACGTTTGCAAATAAAAATCAGTATGTGTGGCCTTATGATAAACCATCATTCTTTCGTCTGACCAAGACATCCAAGAAAGGCAGACAACCATCTTTATCTATTTCGAAGGTGAACCGAATGTTGACCTGAATGGAGATGAGAAATTCCATCGATGTATCTTCGCCATGAGGCCACACTATAAAGATTTCATCCATATATCTCAAAAATATATTTGGTTTAACGGCGACTGATTCAAACGCTCTGTCCTTGAAGTCCTCCATCAAGAGGTTGGCCACCAAGGGAGATAGAGGACTGCCCATGCGGCCACCAGTCCGTTCAAAATATTCTTGGTTGAATATAAAATAGGTTGAGGACATCGCATGCCAAAACGTAGCAGTGATGTCCGCCTGAAACTTTTTGCCAATTAGTGCCAAAGAACCTGTGAGAGGGACCTTTTTAAAAATCAAACGGTTAGAGGTTCTTAGACTGGGAGCCGCCAGTCTATTGATAAAGTCAACTGAGCTACGAATGTGACGTGTGCATTTTACCACCAACAGCCTCAGCAGAGAATTAAAATGTTTGGCCAAATCATACATAGGCTCTCCAATGTTGCTCACTGTTGGACATAAAGGAGTACCTTCCTTATTCATTTTTGGAAGACCATCAGTCTTGGTGGTATAAAACCATGTGCTCTTAACTTCCTGATGAACTCTTGAAGTAAGGAGGCGGAATGTAATAATACAGAAGTTTTCCGCTGCACACGTCCTGTAGCATCGTAATCAATTCTCCTGTAGGTTGTTCATTCATATGTTCATCTACATTATTACTCTGCAGTTCACAATTATGTGTGTGGCAGAGGGTTCATCGAACCACTTTCAAGCTATTTCTCTACGGTTCCACTCTCTTAACAGCGTGCGGGGAAAACGAGCACCAAAATCTTTCTGTGCGAGCTCTGATTACTCTCAGTTTATCATGATTATCATTTCTCGCTATGAAGTGGGATCCAACAGAATATTTTCGCATTTGGAAGAGAATGGTGGTAATTGAAATTTTACGAGAAGATTCTGCCGCAACGAAAAACGCCTTTGTTTTAATGACTGCCACCCTAATTCACGCATCGTCTTCGTTGCATTCTATCCCCTATTTCGCGATTGTACAAAACAAGCTGTCCATCTTTGAACTTTTTCGATATCCTCTGTCAGTCCCAAAGGACGCAGGTCCCACGAACTCACAGCAATACTCCACAAGAGGGTGAACAAGCGTGGTGTACGCAGTCTCTTTAGTTGATCTGTTGCATATTCTAACTGTTCTACCAATAAATCGCAATCTCTGGTTTGCTTTACCTCCAACATTATCTATGTGATCGTTCCAATTGAAGTTATTCGTAGTTGTAATCCCTAAGTATTTAGTAAACTAGAAGGTATTAAGTAAACTACATCACTGTCCTCTCATAGTTTCGTAGTGCAGCCCTTTTACACAGGTTAAGTTACTACTATACTTTGAAGTGGAGCTGGCAAAACAGCATGGCAGTTTCCCTTCCATCCTTCGAATACTCCAGAAGAAATACGAAGAGAAACATGGAGTGCTCTTTTGAAAGCTCATCCTTAAGGTAATAACTAAACATTTAGAGAAATGGCTGCATTACGAAATCTATGAGAGGACACTAATATAGTGGTACCGAAGGCTGACAAAGGTAAAGCAACCGTTTTGTTACCTCGTAGTGTGTATGGTGATAAGATTATTGTCTGCTAAGTGACTCTGCCAATAAGAGGATTGATTACGATCCTACAGGACATGTGCAACGGAAAACTTCTGGACTATTTAATTCCACCTCCTTAACTCAAGAAATCATCAAGAGGTTAAGAGCACATGGTTGTGTACCACCAAGACTATATGGCATTCCAAAAATTCATGAGAAAAGTACTCCATTATGTCCAATAGTGAGAAAAACTTGGATTGCCTGTATATGATTTAGCCAAACATTTTGCTTCGCTGCTGAGATTGTTGATGGGAAAATGCACACGTCACATCCGTAACTCAGTTGACTTTATCAATAGACTGGGATCCATCCGTCTAAGCAGTTTAACCGTTTGCTCAGCTCTGATGCAGTACCACTTTTTAAAAAAATCCCTCTCGCAGGTTCTCTGGCACTCTGTCAGTAATTGGCATAACGTTTCAGGCGGACATCACTGTTTCCTTTTGCCATGCGCTGTCTTCAACCTATTTTATATTCAACCAAGAATATTTTGAACAGACTGGCGGCGGCATGGGCATCCTCTATCTCCCTTGGTGGCCAACCTCTTGATGGAGGACTTCAAGGGCAGAGCGCTTGAATCAGCCGCCCTTAAAACAACTATATTTTGGAGATAGAGGGATTATGCTTTTATAGTGTGGCCTCGTGGAGAAGATACATTGATAGAATTTCTCAACTTCATTCAGAGCAACATTCGGTTCACCATCGAAATAGATAAAGATGGTTGTCTGCCTTTCCTGGATGTCTTGGTTAGACGAATCAATGTTGGTTATCTTAAGCCGACTCATACTGATTTTTATTTGCAAACATCAAGTTGTTACCACGCGTCGCAAACTATGAGCGTGCTTAAAACACTCGTACATAGAGCTCACTCTGTCTCAGATCTAGATAGTTTACCTAAAGAGCTCGGGCACCTATAGACAGTATTTAAAATGAATGGATATTCTAGCCAGCAGATTAGCAGGCCACTGTCAGTTAAAATCAAGAATCAAGAAGTGGATAAAGAGAAGAATACGCAACAAAATATTTAGCTTTTCTTCCTTTTGTAGGCAACATTTCGTTTAGAGTAGCAAGAATCCTACGTAAACTTTAAGTGAACGTGAATTTCCGTCCTCCACCTAAGATTTTAGACGTTTAGGGATTGGTGCAGGACGACTTCTTACTGCGAAAGGCCGGAATTTACAAAATACCTTGTCACTGTGGTATGGCTTACGCAGGACAGACCACACACATTGTGAAAAACGCTGCACTGAACATCAACGTTGCATTCGCCTTTTGCACACAAGTAAGTCCGCTAGACTTACATAATACGTAAACTGACTTCAACTAACTTATGCTAACAACAACAGACACAGCCATGCCCGAGGGAGGACTCGAACCTCCGCGCGGGAGGGCCCGCAGAATCCGTGACATGGCGCCTCAAACAGCGTGGCTACTCCGCGCCGCCCGAACACTGTATTTGCACTGGAAATTTAATGGGATACGATAGAACAGCGGTTCTGACCACAGCTACATCTTTTTGGGACTCCGTTATTAAAGAATACTTGGAAATACGCCTGGCGGAAAATCTGATGAACCGTGAGAGCGGCTACCTTTTGGACAGTGCGTGGAACCCCATCAACTCCACGATTTGTTCTAATCGACTACAGAGCGCGCCAACCGCCGTGGCGAGTGATAACACAGGGGACAGACAGCTCATTTCCACGGTTCCACCAGCGGGGGCGCTACCGTCGTGAGTGTTGCCCGTTCGTCAACTTAATTTTTGACTAATGTGCAGAATACTTGTAGAGCGCTGTATAGGGCGGGACGGAGCAAGTCGTCGTCAGTCTTGGATGGCTCACCTGAAGATGATTTGGCAGGGGCCCAGTCGAAATATTATGTAATGAATTAAACGACGACCGGCTGCAAGCCCAAAATTTGTTTGAACATTCAAATCTCCGGGAAATTTTTAAAATTCACTACACCAACCTCTGCGGGTTAAAAACAACTGGTTGTCGACTCACTCGATTCCTTATATCATTCACAAGGAGGAAAAACCGGGACTCGTACCACACTACACGCTCCGACCAGTTACTGCCCGGTTTACGTGCTGTTTGATCCTTAGAAGACTTGCAGATTTATCCACCTCTCTCAGAAGTAGCCTTTTGCGAGATACTCGACTCCAGATGGAGATTGACCTGCATTCAGTGACAGCGCAGATTCTTCTTTGGTTTGAACAACACGCTCATTGAATGGGCCTTACCCTAGTCCCCGGTCCCTGTCGGTAGGGATTTGTGCGACTGTTATTGCACGATGTTAATGGCTGCGAGTGGCACACCGTTTCCGTAAGCGCGTTGGGTGGTCTGGGGTGTCCGGAAAACAGGGGACCGAGATTCACGGTGGGGTACACGGGTACGCCTATACACGGTAGCTCATTTCTGCCATTCTGTCTTAATATTAAGTTCGGTGAGCTCCTGTAAGGGGCGAGAAAAAAGTTTTCGTTCGAAGGCTGTACAGACCAGAATCGATACGTCAGTCAAGCAAAATCATCGTGTGCATTGAGGCAATCATCCCACTGACACACAAGGTTGAAGATACTCGTTTGTTGCCGCATGGAAAAGTCCGACGAGAATGTCGACCATTCAAGGTCTTTCTTAAGAGAACGATGGCTTCATAATCGCACGGTTGGCTGTCAGAACTATAGGGCGAGCGCTAGAGTGTCTCTCGCTTGATTTAGCGTAACTGGTGCGTCATGATACTTGCGATATTGGTACGGGCATCATCATGAAGCAGCAGCACGCCTTGACGCACCATTCCACTTCGGTGATTTTCGACGTACATGCTGCTTCACACGCGTTCTTCGTTCTCCGAAGTATTCCTGCCGGTTTTTGTCCTTCGGCAGCCGAGGAAAGAATAATATCAGGTTGGTCCTCTTTGGATGCATTTGATAATAACGTCGCTACAGTTCAGGTTTCTGTATTTACTGCACACACGTCGGTGACACTGATCTGTTGACTGTGTGTAGGTGCTTCTATAACCTCATTGGGGTAACGCTACGTTGCATATACGCTACAGCAACGCCCTCAAACGGAAACTTTTTGATCGTCCCTTACACATATTAATTTAAAGTTTCTGTCATTGTTTAAGTAATCATCTAAAGTACGCGTTTGTAATAGAAACAGGACCTCGTCATCACCGTGCACTGCAATGTTTGATTAATGTTCAAGGAATTTGCCACATAATCAATCTACAGAGTGTTTGTAAGTTTGAAACCCTGTCCGACAAATGATGACACGTAGCACTCGTTAGCCATATCGAACCATATTTGAATGACTACTTGTGAAGAACGACATTTCGATATTGTCTGTTGGTGCAACTCAGGAGTAATATACTTATCCGATCCTAGAGAGCCACAAAGTCACAAAGTGTTAACTTCACAGTACCAATGGTGGAGGGGGGGAGGAGGTGGAGGTCTTCTATGCCCACCTTTTGAAAATATCCTAATCTAGCTAACTATTTTATACTTTAAAATCTTGAAAAACATATTTATTGTTTTTAATGGTTTTTGTCTACCAGATTCCGTAGATGTTTTAAATTTTTCAGTCAAACTTAACCCAAAAAATAACGTCTTAGAATTAGATGTCGCTTTGCCAATGAATGTCATACTCAATATTTTCAGGTTCTAGCCCTTATTAACACTTCAGTATCTCTTTAACTAATATGTTGTGTGTAAAATTCAGGAGCAATTAACGAAATTTTCATTTCCTTAATTTTTTTCACAGTGCGCGTAAAGTACCCCCCCCCCCCCCCCTCCCTTCCCCTCCACGTTACCGAAAGTGCTTTAATGCTGCTAAGAGTGTGTTAACAGATATTTTCCGGTTCTGGACCATACTTATACATTAGTATGTCTTTAAAAAGAATGTAGTTGATGTAAGTCAAGAACAAATAACGAATTTAGCTGCTTTTCAATTTTTTTACTGTGGGTAACGCCTGCTATGAAAAATGTGTTGGTGTTGTTAGAGTTAGCCAAAATACCAAATTTTTGAAACTTGACTTAAAGATACGAGTAAAAGGTATAGCAAAACATCGAACTGGTTGTGTCCCACCGTTCATGATGTACAGAACATTGATACAAGATGTGCTGTTCTCGCATGGAAGTACAAGATTTATATTGTATTGTATGTTAACCGGGGACCTAGAATCGACGGAGAGGCTCCGTCCCCTCCGCAGCCGCAGTGGTCCACAACCCCACGACGACTACCGCAGTCCACTTCACCCCTCCGCCGCTCCACACCGAACCCAGTGTTATAGTGCGATTCGGCCCCCGGTGGACCTCCCAGGGAACATCTCACACCACACGAGTGTAACACCTATGTTTGCGTGGTAGAGTAATGGTGGTGTACGCGTACGTGGGTTCAAATGGTTCAGATGGCTCTGAGCACTATGGTACTTAACATCTGAGGTCATCAGTCCCCTAGAACTTAGAACTACTTAAACCTAACTAACCTAAGGACATCACACACATCCATGCCCGAGGCAGGATTCGAACCTGCGACGCTAGCAGTCACGCGGTTCCGGACTGCAGCGCCTAGAACAGCGTGGCCACCACGGTCGGCTCGTACGTGGGGAACTTGATTGCGCACCAATCGCCGACATAGTGTAACTGAGGTGGAATAAGGGGGACCAGCCCGCATTCGCCGAGGCAGATGGAAAACCGCCTAAAAACTATCCACAGACTGGCCGGTTCACCGGACCTCGACACAAATCCGCCGGGCGGATTCGTGCCGGGGAACAGGCGCTCCTTCCCGCCCTGAAAACCGTGCGTTAGATCGCACGGCCAACTGGGCGGGCAAGTACAAGATACGGAACGTTTACCCTTTTTGTGGATCATGTCGTCCGACATGGCTTGTGGTTGCGCTTCTTGTGCCCTTTGGAGGTCAGCGGTGGCCCCTGTGGGCACTGTTAGAGCATCAGTTGTTCGGCCTAGAGAGTCTCAAGAATTTCAGTTGAATATAAGAAGAGAGAGCGGCCTAATCACTCTAGGCACTTAATTGCCCATCCATCAGCGCTGTGTGTTGGTCATCCACGATCATTAGATGGAACTCAGTTCTGTATACAGCATTAGAAAGGTCCACTAGAGGGCACCTTTCGTAAAGGTCACCGCTTTGCCATCACCTCTGCGAAATATGCACAAACGCACAAATACTCCTAACAGGATTCCAACACCGCACTCTTTCCTCCCAGCACAGTATCGGCCACAGCACTTCAATCGTATGTGAAACGCCCTTGTAGTGTCTTCTAGTACTCAAGTACAGAACTATGTCGTAGCACCTACCCCCCTTTCAAAAATTATTAGGGACTTATCGTTTGAAATAATGGTTACTCATTTACTTCTGATTGGAACCCTGTGTACCACTAAACGCTGACAATTTAGTGACTGTAGATCCGCTCCGAAAATATTGCTGTATCCTATCTTTCATCCTTCACTTAACTATGGTCTTTTTTTATAGTTTTTGCGTTATAGTTATTTCATAGGAAAAGAGATAAGTGCAGAACTATTTTTCTTCAAAAAAAAAAAAAGAAAAAAAAACAAAGAGAAAGAATGGAAGAAGTGCGATCGACTACGATATTTGGAAGAGGAAGATGGCCCAAAGATTAACAAGTTTATCAGAACTGTATATGTTTTGTTTTGAAAGCTTTTCAGCATTTTACGTCGACTGGACTGCTGGACTGTTTTGATTATACAGTCTTCCTGGCACT
The DNA here is from genome assembly GCF_023864345.2 of Schistocerca serialis cubense. Lineage (NCBI taxonomy): Eukaryota > Metazoa > Arthropoda > Insecta > Orthoptera > Acrididae > Schistocerca > Schistocerca serialis. The sequence continues at coordinate 351,204,181 of NC_064641.1, read as the reverse complement.
AATGTCACGCTCGGATGCATCAATTTTGAGGGAATAAAATGCCTGGTACAGTACGTGTGACGCTGTAGAAAGATAATCTGCTCTGATGCTGAGCGTTTGATTCGTAAAACTAGTTATGTTTGCTGTACGTAAGACAAAACCCCTAGGCCTGATTTATCAAGGGAAATTAACTGAATAAATAGGTTGTATGACTGCTGTTATGGTCTTTTGATATACCCAATAGTGGTATGCACTTAGGCAAGCCGGTGGTAGCGCAGTGCACTGTGACTTCGTACACTATAACACTTGACAGTCCAGCCAATAGCGTCATGCTACAACATCCGTCTTTAGGGTGTGGTTTGCGGTGTGCATAGAACATTTAATATTATTTTCATTTTAGTTTAGGAATAAGGAACGTACTTAGGATCTTCAGTGTTCATTGTGGATGTCGTAAGCATATACGATAAGTACTACGATAGTCAGTGAAAGCAATAGTACTCACAGTTTATGCAGGGAGGACATAATGAAACCAGGCCGGGAAATATTTCATGCACCTTAAGAAAGGTAAGCCCACTTATATCAGCTGCCGCGCAACAGATGATGTAAGTAGGGTTTCCTATCCAAAAGTGCATGGTATTCTGGGGTGACATAAGTCATGGGATTCCTCCTGTTATTGTGTCGGACCTCCTTTTGCAGCTCGAGGTGGCAAGGACTCAACAAGTCGTTCGAAATCCCCTGCAGAAATTTTGAGCCTTGCTGCCTCTATATCTGTCCATAATTCCGAAAGTGTTGCCGGTACAGGACTTTCTGCATGAACTGTTTTCTCGATTATGTCCCATAAATCTCCGATGCGATTAATTCCGAGCGATCTGGGTGGACAAATCAGAATGTTCTTCAAAACAATCGTGGACGATTATGGTCCGGTGACATGGCGCAGGGTCATCCATAAAATTTCCATTTTAATTTGCGGACACGATTGGCTGAAAATGGTCTCCAGGTAGCCGAAAACAACAATTTTCTTTAAATAACTGGTTCAGTTTGACCAGAAGACCCAGTCCACTGCATATAAACACAGCTCACACCATTATGGAGCCACCACCAGCTTGCACAGTCTCTTGTTAACAACGTTGGCCCATGACTTCGTGAGATCTGCACCACACTAGAACCCTGCCATCAGCTCTTACCAACTGAAATTGGGACTCACCCGACCAGACCACAGTTTTTCGGTAGTCTAGGGTCCAACCGATATGACCAGGACCCCAGGAGAGGCGATGCAGGCAATGTCGTGCTGTTGGTGTCTGTCGTCTTGACGGGTACGTTCGTCGTACGTCCCACATTGTTTTCTGGGGTTATTTCACGCAGTGTTGCTTGTCTGTTTGCACTGAACCCTTACACAGGTACCGCTGCTCTTGGTCGTTTAGCGAAGGCCGTCGGCCACTGCGTTCTCGGTGCTAAGAGGTGATGGTTCAAATTTGCGGTTTTCGGCACACTCTTGACACTTTGGAACTCGGAATATACTGCGCAACGATTTCCGAAATAGAATGTCTCATGCCTCTAGCACCAAACACCAATCCGCGTTCAAGTTCTGTTCATTTCCGTTGTGCGGTCATAATCTCGTCAGACACCTTTTGACGTGAATCACCTTAATACAAAGACTGCTCCGCCACGATATACCTCGTGTATGGGATATGACCGCTATCTGTATTGTACATACCGTAAACCCATGGCTTTTGCCACCTCATTGTATATTCCACTGGCTGGTTTTACTTTGCTCACGTGGTGTGTTGGTCTTCCAAATCTCAGAAGCAGAAACAACGACCCTTTGCGCCGCTCATCCCAAGTTTGCTAGTTAACAGTACAGGTACGGTTGGCGAGGACAGATATTGGCGACGCTGTGTCTGTTTGCACAGAATGCATCACGCACCATCCGCTTTCTTGCTTGCTCAGAAAAAAGCTTCATTCAATATAATAAGACTACGTATTGAAGACACGGTCTGGAAAGTTCGCAAAACGGCGGGGAGAGCGGTGTTTTGCTCACGTGCCCCTATGGCCCTATATACCGCACTTGCATGACACTGCAAGGTAGAGACTGACACGGTGGACAGTCGACATCCATTGGACCTTCAGAGTCGGGACGAAGAGCTCGTAATATAATGAAGATAGAAAATTGGGTAACTTTTACCTCATACATAGGGCAACACTGTTTTTAAAGAATCATCCGTTTTCACAAAGGTGTGTCATTTGCATGCGTGTAAGTGTGGCTCTGGTGTGCTTTCTAAAGTGACGTTTGGGGCAAATTGCCCCTTACTTTTACGATCATAACTGGAACTGTTGTAGCTAAACAGCGTTGCTGTTCATCCAAATTTGTTGGTAGGGCATGCATGAGTTAGTTTGGTGCATAAGTTTGCAGCATTTTCCCATCAGGTTAATAAACGCAACAGATACACGTAACAGAGACTTTAATGATCAACACTACATTCTTATCCACTATTTACAACAGTGAGCCAATACTGGATAGCTTTTCGATGCAGCAACTGCAGAAATCATGTTGTTTTGTGGCGAAGAACTCGTCAAGCCATGTTCGGAGAACATTTTCATCCGGAAAGGAAGTTCCTGGAAGATTGTTCGATATAGAACGGAACAGGTGAAAATCTAATTGTGCAAGATCGGGTGAATAAGGTGCCTGCGGAATGACTTGCCGACTCAACTCCGGTATAGTGCTTTTGTCAGTTTAGCAGAATACGGACGGGCGCTATCGTGGCGTAGCGTCATCCCGGTCGTTGTTATTGGACAGCGTCTCCAAGACGTCTCAGTTGTTGACAGTAAATTTCAGCAGTGATGGCTACACCTCGGGAAAGGAATTCGTAGTAAGCCACACGTCGCTATATCCCGGACGCAAAACATTATCTTTTGTGGATGCGCGCAGGTCTCTCTACGCTGAGTTGCCGCTTTGTTTGGGCTCAACCATACTTCTCCTTTCCTTCTCTTAGCGTAAAGACACACTGGATGTGTGTGACGTCCGTAGGTTAGTTAGGTTTAAGTAGTTCTAAGTGTAGGGGACTGATGACCTCAGAAGTTAAGTCCCATAGTGCTCAGAGGCATTTTTTGTTTCTGGCTGCCTCCGCTGCTCTACTGAACTCAAGCACAAGAGATGTGCCGTAAATGTTCTGATTTCTGCTCTTGGTAATCCATTTCACAGCTTCACTCACTATCTCCAAATCACAAAATGAGCATATGTAAATTCAAATAGCAACAGTGAACTACAAATAAAAAATGAGAATCAATAAATGGTCTTGTAGCAACCGGAATACAACATGTAGTACAAAAACGCCACAAACTTATGTACCAACGTAATATGCTATGTAGATTGAGATAGGCAACTGTAACGACCCTTGACTAATGACCATAGATGTTAAGTCCCATAGTGCTCAGAGCCATTTGTAACGTCCCTTCCCTCCTTCTGCACTCGTCGGGAGGAGACGCGACCTGTAATGATGTTCGTCCCCGTCAGTATGACGTGGAACAGCACCTGTAACTCTCGTAAAACACAGCTCCTCGCGTAGTTAAGAAATATTCTATTGTTCGTCCGTAACAGTCTGATCAGTTTGTGTTAACTGATAAATTGCAATTGTTTATCTTTTATTTTATGCCCGGTTAGTTTCGTTGAGCAGTGAAATCTTGGCTCTTAATCCTATCATTACGGTCGTTTTTCACATCATCCTTAGCGTGGATTAATAATTGCTGTTCGTAATTCCGTTACTATGGCGTTGCTACGTCAAATTATTAACAGCGGTCGAGCGTAACCACAGAGATCACTTATGCTGAAGTAACGTCCTTGTAACACGCCGTAATGCTGATTTTTATATTATTCACCTTTCACTGTTATTCCTGTCTTCACACAGTCACTTAAAATGTTTAAGAGACTCAATCACTAGTATGAACATACGTAATTTTATTCCTTGAATCATGTAGGCTCAAATGGCTCTGAGCACTATGGGACTCAACTGCTGAGGTCATTAGTCCCCCAGAACTTAGAACTAGTTAAACCTAACTAACCTAAGGACATCACAAACATCCATGCCCGAGGCAGGATTCGAACCTGCGACCGTAGCGGTCTTGCGGTTCCAGACTGCAGCGCCTTTAACCGCACGGCCACTTCGGCCGGCTCATGTAGGCAACACATCTGATATACATTCCTGGAAATGGAAAAAAGAACATATTGACACCGGTGTGTCAGACCCACCATACTTGCTCCGGACACTGCGAGAGGGCTGTACAAGCAATGATCACACGCACGGCACAGCGGACACACCAGGAACCGCGGTGTTGGCCGTCGAATGGCGCTAGCTGCGCAGCATTTGTGCACCGCCGCCGTCAGTGTCAGCCAGTTTGCCGTGGCATACGGAGCTCCATCGCAGTCTTTAACACTGGTAGCATGCCGCGACAGCGTGGACGTGAACCGTATGTGCAGTTGACGGACTTTGAGCGAGGGCGTATAGTGGGCATGCGGGAGGCCGGGTGGACGTACCGCCGAATTGCTCAACACGTGGGGCGTGAGGTCTCCACAGTACATCGATGTTGTCGCCAGTGGTCGGCGGAACGTGCACGTGCCCGTCGACCTGGGACCGGACCGCAGCGACGCACGGATGCACGCCAAGACCGTAGGATCCTACGCAGTGCCGTAGGGGACCACACCGCCACTTCCCAGCAAATTAGGGAGACTGTTGCTCCTGGGGTATCGGCGAGGACCATTCGCAACCGTCTCCATGAAGCTGGGCTACGGTCCCGCACACCGTTAGGCCGTCTTCCGCTCACGCCCCAACATCGTGCAGCCCGCCTCCAGTGGTGTCGCGACAGGCGTGAATGGAGGGACGAATGGAGACGTGTCGTCTTCAGCGATGAGAGTCGCTTCTGCCTTGGTGCCAATGATGGTCGTATGCGTGTTTGACGCCGTGCAGGTGAGCGCCACAATCAGGACTGCATACGACCGAGGCACACAGGGCCAACACCCGGCATCATGGTGTGGGGAGCGATCTCCTACACTGGCCGTACACCACTGGTGATCGTCGAGGGGACACTGAATAGTGCACGGTACATCCAAACCGTCATCGAACTCATCGTTCTACCATTCCTAGACCGGCAAGGGAACTTGCTGTTCCAACAGGACAATGCACGTCCGCATGTATCCCGTGCCACCCAACGTGCTCTAGAAGGTGTAAGTCAACTACCCTGGCCAACAAGATCTCCGGATCTGTCCCCCATTGAGCATGTTTGGGACTGGATGAAGCGTGTCTCACGCGGTCTGCACGTCCAGCACGAACGCTGGTCCAACTGAGGCGCCAGGTGGAAATGGCATGGCAAGCCGTTCCACAGGACTACATCCAGCATCTCTACGATCGTCTCCAAGGGAGAATAGCAGCCTGCATTGCTGCGAAAGGTGGATATACACTGTACTAGTGCCGACATTGTGCACGCTCTGTTGCCTGTGTCTATGTGCCTATGGTTCTGTCAATGTGATCATGTGATGTATCTGACCCCAGGAATGTGTCAATAAAGTTTCCCCTTCCTGGGACAATGAATTCACGGTGTTCTTATTTCAATTTCCAGGAGTGTATCTCTTGACTAATAGTTTATTAATCTTTTAGTAATTAATTGTCTGTCCGCCGGCCGGAGTGGCCGTGCGGTTCTGGGCGCTACAGTCTGGAACCGAGCGACCGCTACGGTCGCAGGTTCGAATCCTGCCTCGGGCATGGATGTGTGTGGTGTCCTTAGGTTAGTTAGGTTTTATTAGTTCTAAGTTCTAGGCGACTGATGACCTCAGAAGTTAACTCGCATAGTGCTCAGAGGCATTTGAACCATTTTGAATTGTTTGTCCCTATCACGCACACACATCGATATGTCATTCACGATTAACTTCCCATCAGTCCAGTAATCGTGACGTTGACAACAACTTTTGATTGAACGGCGTATTGGTTTTTCAACGGTAAAGATACTTTATTCAGTCGAATGACTGATTATGGCTTTAGTCTCCCTCTCTCTCTCTCTCTCTCTCTCTCACGAACTATCGAACTTTCATAACTGAAACAGTCTAATAACGTTTGCTTCCAGAAGACTATCGCAATAGTACTCTAGACCGACTCAAGAGCAACTAACCATACATTTCCATATCCGAGTTGCATTGTAGGCGCATTGAATTTCCTTTTCGATGTGGATACAAATCTTTTCCATGGTAAATGTTATCTTTGACCGAATCACCTCCTTGGATTTAACCTTCGTTCATATGAATTTAAATTTATTCTATAGAGGTTTAAAAGATAATGCATGACAATCCTTTCTTTTTACCTCCTCTTTTGTATGTTATTCTCAGTATTTAAGTGTTATAGTTGTTAATGAAAACATTATCAGTGTAATTAATTTTTTTATCACCAATAGTAGTTGTAGTGTCAAGAAGACTCACTTCCATACTTTAAGTCTTAACAAAGTTCGTTCATTGGGGTTTTCTTTCCTTGGGGCGTTACACAACCCATCCCCCATCATCCGCCGTGAGAGCGGATTACGTAGGTAGGGTTGCCTATCTCAAAGTGCATGATTCACACCCAGGGGTAGTTTTAATTTGCTGATTCAGTATTTTGTTGAACATTTAAGAATCATGAAAGACCCGGCCGCGGTGGCCGTGCGGTTCTAGGCGCTTCAGTCAGGAATGGCGGGACTGCTACGGTCGCAGGTTCGAATCCTGCCTCGGGCATGGATGTGTGTGATGTCCTTAGGTTAGTTAGGTTTAAGTAGTTCTAAGTTCTAGGGGATAGATGACCTAAGATGTTAGGTCCCATAGTGCTCAGAGCCATTTGAACCATTTTGAATCATGAAAGAAGGTTATATATATGAAGGAGACTGGAAAGTTTCAGATTGATTATACAGTGATAACACAGAGATGTAGGAACCAGGTTTTAAATTCTAAGACTTTTCCAGGGGCATCTGACCACAATTTATTGGTTATGAACTGTAAATCAAAACTGGAAAAACTGCAAAAAGGTAGGAATTCAAGGATATGGGACCTGGATAAACCGAAAGAGCGGGAGGTTGTAGAGAGTTTTAGAGGGAGCAGAAGGGAACGATTGACAAGAACAGGGGAAAGAAATACAGTAGAAAAAGACGAAATAGCGAAGGCAGCAGAGGATCAATAGATAGAAAGACGAGGGCTGTTAGAAATCTATGGGTAACACAAGATATGTTGAATTTAACTGATGAAAGCAGAAAATTAGAAATGTAGTAATGGAAGCAAGTGTAAAGAAATACAAACGTCTCAAAAAAGAGATCGACAGAAAGTGTAAAATGGCCAAATAGGAATGGCCAGAGGACAAATGTGAGGATGTAGATGCAGGGATGATATCGATGCCGCCTACAGGAAAATTAAAAAGACCTTTGGAGAAAAGAGAAGTGTCTCTATGAATATCAAGAGCTCAGATGGAAAAGCAGTCCTAAGCAAAGAAGGGAAAGAAGATAGGTGGAAGGAATATATAGAGAGTTTGTACAAGAGCCACATACTTGAGTGCAATAGTATGGAAATGGAAGTGGACGTAGACGAAGATGAGATGGGAGATATGATACTGCGTGAACGATTTGACACAACACTGAAAGACCTTAGTCGAAACAAGGCCCCGGGTGAAGACAATATTCCATTAGAACTACTGATAGCCTTGGGAGAGCCAGCCATGACAACACTCTTCCATATGGCGAGCAAGATGTATGAGACACGCGAAATACCCTCAGACTTCAGAAAGAGTGTAATAATTCCAATTCCAAAGAAAGCAGGTGCTGACAGATGTGAAAATTACCGAACTATCGGTTTAGTAAGTCACGGTTGCAAAATACTAACACGAATTCTTTACAGACGAATGAGAAAACTGGTGCAAACAGACCTCGCGGAAGATGAGTTTGGATTCCGTAGAAATGGAGGAACACGTGAGGTAATACTGACCCCACGACGCACCTTACAAGGGAACCTCTCCATCACAGCCCGCTCAGACTTAGTGTTAAGATGGCCCGGTGTATAGCACGTCAATAGTTGAACCCAGATCAAGCAAGAAAGCAGGAGGAAGGTGTACTGAACTATGGAAAAGAAGCAAAATAGAAACAGTGAACGGCCTAAGTTTAAGAAGTGTAACATTCAGTAAAGTGTAATTACCAATGCGCCGTAGTTAAGTGGTCACGGTGTTGGACTGCGAAGCCGGCAACACAGGTTCTAAACATCTGTGCTATTTATTTTCATTTTTTTTTTTTTTACATTTTTATGAACTGTCCGTCCGGTCATTGAAATATTTGTTCTCTTTCTGTAGTCTTCGCAGTTGTCATACTACACACTGGTAATAGAATATCTATGAGTCATGTGGTAAGAATACATTACTGTCGCAACTAAATGTGATGAATAGTGAGAGCAGGTGAGATACTACACAGACGTCTCACAAAAATTAAAACAACAAATAAACGGGTGTGAACTATATTACAGAAAAGGAATTCAACAGTCAAAACTTCAAAACGGAACTCAAGCTCTAAAACATTGAAACATGTATTTTGACAGAGCACAGAAAAACTGTGTGATTGTGAAACTGTTGCGATCATTTGTTGCAGCTTATGTGACAAACTATTGTGTTTTCATCATTTCCTTGGGATTGATCATATTGACATTCATACGAACACCTAAATCGGGCAAGCAGGCATATCTCAATCACTCACTCACTCACCAGGCGTTCAAGTTAGGTGCGTTGATAACAGATTCGTATCACTCGTAGATGACACACGTATTGTCACTAATGCCGAGTTTGACACACCAGACGTGTTTTCCGGTGAAGGATTCGGTTGACTTGTCGCCTTGCCATCAAATGTTTGTGGTTCCTATTCGATAGCCACTTATTTTCGGCTTTTAATAGAGTAATTGTGCAGAATCAACTTTCATTATAGGTCGCTTCTTTACACCTCGCTGTTGCAAACGGACGTTACACCACGACACAGACATAAATTGGAATAAAGCGAACAGTGAAAAAAAGAAGAGCACAAGGGAGTTTTGAACACGGCTGGCCCGCTTTGCAGTCAATATCTGTGACCTCCCAAAAGGAGGTGTGCGGGCAAAGTGGGCAGGGGTCGCAACCCTAGGCCTGGCCACGATGCCTCGTTCCCACCCTCCAGAAACCAAGGAAAGCGTAGGGAACATGGATTAGAGGTACAATGAACATAGTTTATTTATTTTTCTCTTCGTTCTTTTGTTTTATTGTTAAGTTTTTGTCATTAATACCACCGAGAATGTCAGGAATCCGGCGTCACGCGAGAAGAAAGGCGCAGCATGGAGTCAGACTAATTGAGAATATCAATGTAAAGTTTTTCCGAGAAGAACATTCCGGTTACAAGAGAATGTATCCATTCTAGGTGTGGAAGAGCAGGGAACAGCTCTTCATGACACGAACACCCTGGGTCAGGGGTGGGTGTAGGAACACAGTGCAGAGGAAATTGGTGAAAAATTGTTTGTATTTTGAATGGCGGACAATTGCACAATGGCATTCGTCAAGGAACTGCCAAAAATAAGGATACTTTTCCCCCCATCACCAAACAATTAGTGTGCTGCGTGTCCACAAATCCACCTCACAGAGCTGTCTTCGCTTGCGGGAAGTATCCCACGTCCGGAAAGAGGAGCAGTTAAGTAAGTATCTGATAAGGAGTCGTACGGGTAACTAGGGACAACATCTGTCGCACAAAGAACCAGACACCTCTCGCCGATCTGCACACCAGGCGGTGCTCGTCTGTGTCCATAACATCACAGACGACACCCAACGGAGTGTCTGGGAGGTGAATCCTGTGAAAGCGTGATAGGCATACTTGCTTCCCGTTGACAGTAAGGTACCACGCAGACTGAATGTCAGTGTCGAGATCAGGAGCGCACACCGATAGCCAAACGGCACGCCAGTCGACGTGGAAAAGCTTCCCCTCAACCACATTCGGTGACTCGTGCCGCTGAAGGAAACCACAGATCGCCATCGTGGATGTCAATTGCGCCACAGTATCACAGTTCGGACGTACCTCAGTTCAAGGAAAAAATGGTGGAAGTAAAAGAAGGGCGACGGGATTTGCGAATGTTGGGTAGGTGCTGCGAGAGACGGTGGTGCAAGGGCCTCCAACAATACACTTAAACCGCCCCTGCACCGCGGGAGGATGAGGGTTTCGTACCTTATCTTCAATAGCAAGTTTTGGCAAACAAATGAACCCAGTGCCGCTAGCATGCGGCGGGCCATGGATGGCGGAATAGGAGGCGTCTGTGTCACGTGGGGGGATACGTGACGCCAAATATACATTTACGTATTCTGTGCGTTGCAGAAGATAGAGTGCTCGCAAACGGTGATTTAAGAGCCCAGCTCGCAGTGGAGAAAGTAGACGTCTGTAATTGAGGGCAATTGTCCGCCGCAGATCTCTTGCGAAATCGAGTCCCAAGCATCGGACAGAATCAACTACACGCAAAAGAGCAGCACTGTCGCAACTATAGCTTTGGCGCTCAATTTGCGGACGTTAAGGCAGCTACCAGAATCTTCGTCGTAAGTGGTAACCCATGCCAGTGACTCCATGGCCTCAGCACCGCTACGAAGAACGATGACGAGATCGTCTGCATAAGCAGTGCAACTGAAAACATGGTCACCGAGAGACATCCCAGAGAGGCGTTGACGGAAACCGCATAGCAACGGTTCCACGGCGAATGCATAAAACAATGCAGAGATCCAAGGATCGAGATGGGAGGAATAAGACTGGCATTGTAGAGCATTCGAGACGTGGCTCCATGAACGGGATGCATTACGACGGTAGTATCAGAGTAGCCCATACTGCGGAGCACTCCTTCCAGGAAGTAGTGGTCGACTAGATCGAGCGCCTGGCTGAAGTCAAGAGTTGCCAAAAGTCAAGGCATACGACGAGCGTGAGAAAGAGTGATTATGTCCCGATAGTGGCAGAGAACAGTGCGGGTTTTTTTTGGCACGTCCCAAAGAAGTCTGGTCGGGGGAAATCACGTACCAAGCTCTCCTTTTAAGCAGCGCAGCCAACAGCAAGGTAAAGATCTTTGCCTCGCTATTGAGTAACGTCAAGCGGCGGTAGTAGCATATCCGTGGTACCCCGAGGCTTGTGGATGTGAATGAGGAAACCTTCCAGGAAACCGTCAGGAATCGGCACGAAAGGTGACATGAGATCCTGACAAATTACCGTCCATACTGGTGCCAGAAGGGGATGAAATGTCCGATAAAACTCCAGTGGGAGGCCGTCAGCGCCAGGCGACCTGTTCGGAGAACCCGCCTGGATAGCGTCACGGATTTCGTCCCCCGTGGCGTTAGCAATCAGATCCGTCGTCGCATTCACGGGAACTGAGCCAAAGGAGGGTCCTGAGACCGCCACCGTCGTCAGGTGGCAAGGCGTCAGAGGACAGCGCACCATCAGAAGCAGGATCGTCACCCTGTGCAGACATCCGATGGACGCAGTCATCAGAAGGGGTACGGTGTTGTCTCTTCTGTTTCCTCGGCGACCGTTGCTTCCTAACACGCTGTTTCGTGTTGGATGGCGGGCGGCTCTCGTCCGACATGTGGCCAGATGGCAGAAAGGCGGAGGTAGGTACATCTCCATTATCAGCAACCATGGCGTCGGCACAGACAGCTTGTGCCTGCTGACGATCGTCGTCCATTTTTATTGCCACCGGCAGGGGTGTAGGAGAGACAGGCGAAACGTCCATCGCGTCGTCGAGAGGAGCCGACACTGGTACCGACTGATTCAGAGGGGTGTAGCAGGCAGCACCTCCGCAGAGGCGTAAGACAGAGGTAACACAGTTGGCGCCGCAGGAGGCGTGACGTCTCCGATCGGCATTCAGAACAGACATGGCCCTCCTGGCCACAAACTCAAGTGCTCGGCTGGCTATCGTACATAACGACAGACCTGCAGCCGGCAATAACCAATTAGGAAGGCACGTATTTCCATAGCTCAATTTTTATCTGACGGACACGGTAGGTTTCGAATGTCTTCCACGTTTCAGCCACGTGACTGACGACGTCGCCATAAGGTTTAAAAGCGGCCACCACAGAGTCCGACGGTACTTCAGACGGGAGTATCATTCCCTATATGTCCGTGAGAGTATAAAAACTTGAGGTCGTTAGCGTGGCGCCGCACAACGTCGGCGCACAACTCGTCATTCGCGAACTTTATGTACACGGTAGTACTAATGATCGAAAAATGTATCCCGAGAACGTCTTGTGGCTTAGTTCAAAAATGGCTCTGAGCACTAGGGGACTTAACTTCTAAGGTCATCAGTCCCCTAGAACTTAGAACTACTTAAATCTAACTAACGTAAGGCCATCACACACATCCATGCCCGAGGCAGGGTTCGAATCTGCGACCGTAGCGGTCGCGCGGTTCCAGACTGTAGCGCCTATAACCGCTCGGCCACCCTGGCCGGCGAACGTCTTTTGGCTGGAGATGCATTTCATACCGTATAAAACGTTCAAATTCATACGCCTTCGTTCGTGATCTAATGGAAAAGTTAATTTAATTGTGGCATGGCGGTAAGAAAACCCCATGATGGTCAATGCAGTTGGACTCTGAAAAAAAAAAAGCCGCAACACGGAAGTAAACAAAGGCGCGCTCGCTCGCAAGCAGCACAACAGGCGAGACGCAAACAATGCATGTGCGCCTCACCACAGCCGAAGGCCGACCGCTTAACCAGCCGCTCCTCTTCTTCGCTCAGTGCTGCACTTGTTAAGCTTGGACTCTTCACTGTTTCTATTTTGCTTTTTTTACGCAGTCCAGTGCGTTCCTTCCTGGTTTCACGCTTGATCTGTGTTCAGTTTTTGACGGGTTGTCCACTGGGCCGTCTTACCACTAAATCTCAGAGGTGTCCGATGGGGAGTTTCCCTTATTAGAAGATAGGTTACGGAAAGACGTTTACATAGACTTAGAGAAAGTTTTTGACAATGTTGACTGGAATACTCTTTTATATTCTTAAGGTAGCAGAAGTAAAACACAGGGAGCGAAAGGCTTTGCACAATTTGTACACAAACCTGATGGCAGTTGTAAGAGTCGAGAGACATGAGGGGGGAGCAGTGATTGAGAAGAGAGTTAGACAGGGTTGTAGCCTATCCCCGATGTTATTCAATTTGTATATTGAGCAAGCAGTAAAGTAAACGAAGGAAAATTTGGAGTAAGAATGAAAATCCAGGGAGAAGAAATAAAAAACCTTGAGGTTTGCCGATGAGATTGTAATTCTGTCAGAGACAGCAAAGTACTTAAAAGAACAGTTGAGCGAAATGGACAGTGTCTTGAAACGAGTATAATGGAATGTAGTTGAATTAAATCAGGTGATGCTGTAAAAAATCAGATAATGAAAAGACACTTAAAGTAGTTGATAAGTTTTCCTATTTGGTAAGTAAAAATTACTGATGGTGGTCGAAGTAGAGAGGATATGAAAAGTAGACTGGCTATGGCAAGGAAAGCGTTTCTGAAGAAAAGATTCAAATGGCTCTGAGCACTATGGGACTTAACATCTATGGTCATCAGTCCCCTAGAACTTAGAACTACTTAAACCTAACTAACCTAAGGACATCACACACATCCATGCCCGAGGCAGGATTCGAACCTGCGACCGTAGCAGTCGCGCGGCTTCGGACTGAGCGCCTAGAACCGCTAGACCACGGCGGCCGGCTTGAAGAAAAGAAATTTGTTAACATCGAGTATAGATTTAAGTGTCCCGCCCGCTTAGCCGTGCGGTCTAGCGCACTGCGGTAGCGTTCTCGGTTCCCACGCCCGGGTTCCCGGGTTCGTTTCCCGGCGGGGTCAGGGATTTCCTCTGCCTCGTGATGACTGGGTGTTGTGTGATGTCCTTAGGTTAGTTAGGTTTAAGTAGTTCTAAGTTCTAGGGGACTGATGACCATAGATGTAAAGTCCCATAGTGCTCAGAGCCATTTGAACCATTTTTTTTCTAACGCACTGCTTTCCGGGTGGTTAGGCGTGCCGGTCCTCGGCACGAACCCGCCCGGTGGATTAGTGTCGAGGTCCGGTGTGCCGGCCAGTCTGTGGATTGTTTTTAAGGCGGTTTTCCGTCTGCATCGGCGAATGCGGGCTGGTTCCCCTTATTCCGCCTCAGTTACACTATGTCGGCGGTTGTTGCGCAAACGCTTTCTCCACGTACGCATACACCATAATTACTCTACCACACAAACATTAGGGCTACACTTGTCTGGTGTGAGACAATAACCTTGGGTTCGGTGTGAGGCGGCGGTGGGGTGAGTGGACTGCTGTAGCATGTTGTGGGGTTGTGTACCACTGCTGGCTACGGCGGGACGAAGCGTCTCCGTCGTTTCTTGGACCCCAGTTCCATACAGTACAATAGATTTAAGTCTCAGGAAGTCATTTCTGAAAGTATTTGTATGCTGTGTAGCCATGTATGGAAGTGAAACATGGACGAAAATCAGTGTAGACAAGGAGAGAATGGAAGCTTTTGAAATATGGTGCTACAGAAGAATGCTGAAGATTGGATGGGTAGATGACACAACTAATGAGGAGGTATTTATAGAATTGGGGAGAAGAGGAATTTGTGGCACAACATGACTAGAAGACGGGATCAATTGGTAGGGCATGATCTGAGGCATCAAGGGATCACCAATTTAGTATTGGAGGGAAGCGTGGAGGGTAAAAATCGTAGAGGGAGACCAAGAGATGAATACACTAAACAGATGCAGAAGGATGTAGGCTGCAGTAGGTACTCGGAGATGAAGAGGCTTGTTCAAGATAGAGCAATACAGAGAGCTGCATCAAACCAGTCTTTGGGCTAAAGACCACAACAACAACACAACATCTGCCTCCTTACTTGCACACAACCATAAGAGAAAAAATGTTATCCCGTTTGACAAGACTATATGTTGAACGTGGAAAGTTGGGTAAATCGTAATTTACTCGTAGGAAACAATTTTTAACAGTCATCCACTTCTGCAAGGACGTATCTTTTACATGCATGTACCAGGTGGTAATAAATGAAGTGGAACGACCCACAGAGGCTCTGCATTGACTGCAATTATCGTATGAGGGCGAAACCTGGTATATGTTTATATGCATTAATGTGGAACCGATTCACGCTGAGAAATAATTAGTTCCAATTTTGGCCACCAATGGCGCTGTACAGCATCTCATCGACGTTTCCAGTGCTCATATTGAACAAAATGTATAAGCGGCATTTAATATCATCGTTATGCTTTCCTCACTTGTTTGGTCTTTTGTCTGTACACCCGTTCCTTATCCATTACATATGGAAACATTCCTATACGACTTTCTTGCATTCACAGCGCCATATTTGCACCCGGTGGCCAAAACTGGAAGTAATTTTTTTCCAGCATAGATCAGTTCCACATTAATGCATTACAATATGTAATAGCATTGGCCTGCCATATGATAATTACTTCTGTGAATACGTGCACTTTAATCACAACCATCTCGTGTATGTAACTTTGGTATACTTTCTACAATTACACTACTGGCCATTAAAATTGCTACACCACGAAGATGACGTGCTACAGACGCGTAATTTAACCGACAGGAAGAAGATTCTGAGATACGAAAATGATTGGCTTTTCAGAGCATTCACACACGTTTGGCGCCAGTGGCGACACCTACAACGTGCTGACATGAGGAAAGTTTCCAACCGATTTCTCACACACTTTGATAAAGGTCGGATTGTATCCTATCACGATTGCGCTTTATCATATCGCGACATTGCTGCTCGCGTTGGTCGAAATCCAATGACTGTTAGCAAAATATGGAATCGGTGGGTTCAGGAGGGTAATACGGAGCGCCGTGCTGAATCCCAACGGCCACGTATCACAAGCAGTCGAGATGACAAGCATCTTATCTGCATGGCTGTAACGGATCGTGCAGCCACGTCTCGATCCCTGAGTCAACAGATGGAGACTTTTGTAAGACAACAACCATCTGCACAAACAGTTCGACGACATTTGCAGCAGCTCGGAGATCATGGCTGCGGTCACCCTTGACGCTGCATCACAGACAGGAGCGCCTACGATGGTGTACTCAACGACGAACCTGGGTCCACGAATGGCAAAACGTCATTTTTTCGGATGAATCCAGATTCTGTTTACAGCATCATGATGGTCGCATCCGTGTTAGACGACTTCGCGGGGAATGCACATTGGAAGCGTGTATTTGTCATCGCCATACTGCCATATCACCCAGCGTGATGGTATGGGGTGCCATTGGTTACACGTCTCTGTCAGCTGTTGTTCGCACTGACGGCACTTTGAAGAGTGTGTAGGGAAGCAGCCTACTCACGCCGTATAAAATTCACATCAGTCTTTCCATTGTGTGCCAGCCTAGTCCGCTGTAACTAGCTCTGACGTCATAAATGTTGTGCAATACTTTAACAATCAAGTAAATAACCTGAAACGTTTCTAGCATGTCAGGAGTAATACTAAATCAATATGTGTTGAATATCAGTTCAATAACTTTAACCATTTTCGAAATTTGGACGTTTTTCTGTAAAAATCATTGGCGCAACAGAAAAGAGCTAGAGACTTAAAAATTTCTATTTAGATTCCTTTTTCATAATAATTTAGTAGAAACAGTATTCTGGATCTCACAAATTAAAATTTTTGTTGAAATTCATAATTTTCTGGTTTTTGTCTTAGAAATTAAGGAAGCAAGATAGATTAAGTAGGCGAATAAATAAGGCTAGGATGTTTAAATTTAAGTAGAAGGGAGATCCGCTATAATCATAAAGATGCGAGAAGTTTCAACTGAATAACTACAAAACTATAGCGATAGCGTATCTCCAAAGGGCAAGTTCAGAGCTCGTCTACTGCGTGTAGTGTGAATAAATTAATTCTCTCGCCCAAAATAATAGACTTAGCCACGACAGACTTTTATTATGATAACTTACCTGTATGCTGATTGCACATTTAAATTGAGAGCTTCATCGGCCATCAGCAAAGGAAGCAATGATTTATTCGATAACTTAAAGTGCTGCATTACTAGCCCAGCGGCTAGTTGGGAGAGCCGATTTGATCAGGCGTTCCCTTAGCCGTCCGCACCGCGGCTTTATATATAAGAACGCTGCGTGAGGAAAAAAGGCCCCGGTTCTCTCCAAACACTGATTAGCGCACCATCTGTGCCAGGAGTCGCGTCGCATTGGTATCATTGCTATAAACAGCCTCAGATGCCGTAATAAGTTACTCGGGATACACGTAACCATGAAATCGTTTTCGAGTGAAGTGTTAATTCTGGGATGACTCTAATGATCTATCTTCAATTTGCGTATGTCGTATTTTCACGTGCCGCCGCAGGACAAACATTCTACCATTATTTAGTGTGCCGTTTGATGAACATTATCATCAAATTATGGCGAGCATTCACTTAAACATTTAATTTGAACAGTTATAGTTGCATCAGCACATTAGACTCTGAACTACTCTGTTAGTTGGATTGTGTGGATTCTTTTTGGTCTATTACTTTCAGAATACAGTGAACATTTTTAGAGAATAGTTTTTGATTATGAATCCCAGACAATCTCCTAATTCCTCAGAGCTATAAGCTGTAGCTATAAGTGTATTTCTCAAATGAAGTGGGCACTAGGAATTCTAATTACAGGCTTCACGTTTTTCTAATCTGGTTGCCAATATTGTAGTTAGAGAGCCAGTGTTGAGAACAGCAAAAGACAGCATAAATAATAGGGACATTTATAAATAACAATAATTCCACCCGCCGCCCCACATATGGTGCATCGGCAGGGAAATGCATCTTTTCTACGTTATATTCTACAATCATTCCACCCACCGCCCCACATATGGTGCATTGGCCTGGAAATGCATCTTTTCTACATTACATTCTACATTAAATATAGCAAAATACTTCCACTAGCCGCCACACAAGTGGACGTTACATTTCAGATGTGTTACGACCCGTGGCTCTACCCTTCATTCGATCCCTGCGAAACCCTACATTTCAGCAGGATAATGCACGACCGCATGTTGCTGGTCCTGTATAGGCCTTTCTGGATACAGAAAATGTTCGACTGCTGCCCTGGCCAGTACATTCTCCATATCTCTTACCAGTTGAGGACGTCTGGTCAATGGTGCCGAGCAACTGGCTCGTCACAATACGCCAGTCACTACTCTTGATGAACTGTGGTATCGTGTTGAAGCTGCATGGGCAGCTGTGCCTGTACACGCCATTCAAGCTCTGTTTGACTCAATGCCCAGGCGTATCAAGTCCGTCATTACGGCCAGAGGTGGTTGTTCTGGGTACTGATTTCTCAGGATCTATGCACCGAAATTGCGTGAAAATGTAATCACATGTCAGTTGTAGTATAATACACTCCTGGAAATTGAAATAAGAACACCGTGAATTCATTGTCCCAGGAAGGGGAAACTTTATTGACACATTCCTGGGGTCAGATACATCACATGATCACACTGACAGACCCACAGGCACATAGACACAGGCAACAGAGCATGCACAATGTCGTCACTAGTACAGTGTATATCCACCTTTTGCAGCAATGCAGGCTGCTATTCTCCCATGGAGACGATCGTAGAGATGCTGGATGTAGTCCTGTGGAACGGCTTGCCATGCCATTTCCACCTGGCGCCTCAGTTGGACCAGCGTTCGTGCTGGACGTGCAGACCGCGTGAGACGACGCTTCATCCAGTCCCAAACATGCTCAATGGGGGACAGATCCCGAGATCTTGCTGGCCAGGGTAGTTGACTTACACCTTCTAGAGCACGTTGGGTGGCACGGGATACATGCGGACGTGCATTGTCCTGTTGGAACAGCAAGTTCCCTTGCCGGTCTTGGAATGGTAGAACGATGGGTTCGATGACGGTTTGGATGTACCGTGCACTATTCAGTGTCCCCTCGACGATCACCAGTGGTGTACGGCCAGTGTAGGAGATCGCTCCCCACACCATGATGCCGGGTGTTGGCCCTGTGTGCCTCGGTCGTATGGAGTCCTGATTGTGGCGCTCACCTGCACGGCGCCAAACACGCATACGACCATCATTGGCACCAAGGCAGAAGCGACTCTCATCGCTGAAGACGACACGTCTCCTTTCGTCCCTCCATTCAAGCCTGTCGCGACACCACTGGAGGCGGGCTGCACGATGTTGGGGCGTGAGCGGAAGACGGCCTAACGGTGTGCGGGACCGTAGCCCAGCTTCATGGAGACGGTTGCGAATGGTCCTCGCCGATAGCCCAGGAGCAACAGTGTCCCTAATTTGCTGGGAAGTGGCAGTGCGGTCCCCTACGGCACTGCGTAGGATCCTACGGTCTTGGCGTGCATCCGTGCGTCGCTGCGGTCCGGTCCCAGGTCGACGGGCACGTGCACCTTCCGCCGACCACTGGCGACAACATCGAAGTACTGTGGAGACCTCACGCCCTACGTGTTGAGCAATTCGGCGGTACGTCCACCCGGCCTCCCGCATGCCCACTATACGCCCTCGCTCAAAGTCCGTCAACTGCACATACGGTTCACGTCCACGCTGTCGCGGCATGCTACCAGTGTTAAAGACTGCGATGGAGCTCCGTATGCCACGGCAAACTGGCTGACACTGACGGCGGCGGTGCACAAATGCTGCGCAGCTAGCGCCATTCGACGGCCAACACCGCGGTTCCTGGTATGTCCGCTGTGTCGTGCGTGTGATCATTGCTTGTACAGCCCTCTCGCAGTGTCCGGAGCAAGTATGGTGGGTCTGACACACCGGTGTCAATGTGTTCTTTTTTCCATTTCCAGGAGTGTATATTTGTCCAATGAATATCCGTTTATCATCTGCGTTTCTTCTTGCCGTAGCAATTTTAATGGCCAGTAGTGTGCGTTTGGGCAGAAATGGTCCGATGGTTTTGCGAGCATAACTGGAGTTACTGCATCCACAGCTGTTGCTTCAGTTCAGCCAAAGTTGTTGTAAGGTGGGTGCATATCTTTCACAATCCTCCATATGAAATCTGGTGACCTTAGAGGAGATAAGGTGACCTTAGTGGGCAATAGTACGAGATGTGCATGCTTCGTGCCCTGTAGGTAAAGAGAAGTGCTCTACTCTCTGCACAGCTGTAACTGAATTGTACCTGTTGAAACGGAGTATCCGAAATGCCTGTGTTGCTGTAGCATCGCTATTTCCACTCGACAAGCACTGGGCAATGAATGAGCGAACGATAGAGATACGTGCACCAGGAGGGCCATTATCGCCAGTCACATGAATAGGTAGCCGACGCTGACGTAAGGTTTTAGTTCCGATGCGAACATTAAAATGAACCCCAAGTTGCTGTCTTCATTGATGTTTTACAATCTTGTGAAGTTGCCTGAATGTCTTTGAGACGCCCTGAACGTCGCGGTGTGTGTTGCGGCCGCAGCGTGCAGCGCGGGGCCGTGTCGCGGCTGAAGGTGCGCCTCGGGGAGTTCGACGTGACGGACGGCGGCGAGCCGCTGCGCCACGAGGAGCACGAGGTGGCGGGCGCGGCGCTGTACCCGGGCTTCGACAACCGCAGCCTGGCGCACGACATCGCGCTGCTGCGGCTGCGCGCGCCCGCCCGCCGCCGGCCGCACATCGACGTCGTCTGCGTGCCGCGCCTGCGCGCCGCACATCCGCCGCCCGGCGCCGCCTGCGTCATCACCGGCTGGGGCCGCCGCACAGAGGGTAAGCACTGCCCACTGGCTCTCGTGCACGCTGCACCTAAGTCTACGAATGACAGGGCCTTCATATAATCACAACATAGGTTAGACGGAATAATCGTAACTGCTAAACAACGGCGCGGTGTACACTTGCGAGGTGCCGGGGTGGAGAAGAGTTTGTACCTCTTTAGTTCAGACGAATTTTGCATGAGAACGAGACATGCACTCGACCCCTCCTTATCTACCAGCTAATTAATTATACGCACAACGGTAACGGAAGGAAATGATGGTGAACCCTGCTAGTTGGTAAAATAAGGAGTGCACACTCACAATAATTAAATTAAAATCGTAATCTATATAAAAAAGAGAACTTTATTATAATAAATTACAATAAAGTGAACACCCTTAGCTGGTTACAGGCGTTGACATAGGTCAACAGGGACAGATGAAAATGTGTGCCCCGACCGGGACTCCAGCCTGGGATCTCCTGCTTTCATGGCAGACGCTCTATCCATCTGAGCCACCGAGGACACAGAGCATAGCGCGACTGCAGGGATTTACCTCTGCCACGCCTCCCGCAAAACCGATATTCTCAACGTATTGTCTCGCGCTACAGTCGTAGTGCCCCCGCCCATTATACTCATTACTCGCAGCGCGTTGCCGATTCCCGTGATTCTGGCACTGTTTGTGAATCTGCACAGAAGAAGAAGACGGTCAAGTGGTCGGTGAGCATTAACTATATATATATATATATATATATACTAAGTATATATTTATCATAATAAACAACATGAAATGGTATTCTGCCTATATCTACGAAATGATATGCGGATTAAATATCACAATAAGATTTATTATATATCAGAACATAAATGCACATGATTGTCGACACACACAGTAGGTTAAAGGACAGAGTTACTAAAATATTATGAGAATAAGAGTTGGCTCGAGCACAAGGTGCGCCGGCCGGTGTGGCCGAGCAGTTCTAGGCGCTTCAGTCTGGAACTGCGTGACCGCTGCGGTCGCAGGTTCGAATCCTGCCTCGGGCATGAATGTATGTGATGTCCTTAGGTTAGTTAGGTTTAAGTAGTTCTAAGTTCTAGGGGACTGATGACCTCAGATGTTAAGTCCCATAGTGCTCAGAGACATTTGAACCATTTTTTGAGAACAAGGCGCTCCTACTCTCTGTGATGCAAGAGATTGACGATAACGACTGGAGGCCCTAATAAATCAAATATTAATCTCCCAACTATATAACAGTATCGCAGTTAGTAGTGAGAGCTCAAATGGGATCACATAGAGAAACAAGCAAGGTGAGCTTGTAGCAAAGCGAGCGTGCTCGCTGCTGAGGGATTTAATATAAAATTGATAAGGTTCTACAATGCCGGAGCCGCAAAATACTGTATCAATACTGAAATCTGCAGCCCGTCGTCTGCAGGCAGCGTCCTGATGATGTAGGCGCCGACTTCTGCCGTGCAGCAACTCTGTCTCAACCCCTGGCCGCGAAGGCTGTCCGAGAATGCTAAGCTCTTCCGAAAACGAGCGACCAAGTCGCCAGACCGTCCGACTCCGAGGAAGATCAGATCCCGAAGCTACCGCCCGCGCAACGCAAGAGAGATTCCAACATTGCTCTACTCCCTACTCTCCTCGAAAACTGCGAATCAGCATTCAGTTCTGATTCCATAATTCCCCAACACTGTCTCAGAACATCATTCGCGCCAACAGCGACCGTTCCCTCCAGTTTCGAGCAGGGCTTTATGATGTCAACTAGCCTCAGTTTAAGTTGACCAATCATGCCTCTGCTATTCAGCTGAGCACACTGAACTTGCCGTTTGACCGGCTACGAAAACAACTTGCCTAGACCACCGGTCATCCGGCGCCAGACAGTCACACCCAGCAGGGCACGATCCACAAGTATTCTGAGAATCAAGAGGACAATGCAGTCAGTCAGCGCCAGGAATCTTCGTTCCGGACGCGCCGAAACGGTAAACACATAAACTGTGGCAACACTCAGATGTCTGGCAGGTCCCTTCACCCTGCATACAATAGGCGAAACTCGACCGACGTCACACGTTCCGCCAGGCGCTTAAGCCTATTGTACGAACCCCTCAGAATTCAGGGACGTGCAGTCCCCGACCGGAAACGCAGTGTACCGCGTCCTCTGATGCACGCCTCGCACAGGCCACCCAGGGAAGTAAAGATGGTTCAGATGGCTCTGAGCACTATGGGACTTAACTTCTGAGGTCATCAGTCCCCTAGCACTTAGAACTACTTAAACCTAACTAACCTAATGACATCACACACACCCATGCCCGAGGCAGGATTCGAACCTGCAACCGTAGCGGTCGCGCGGTTCCAGACTGTAGCGCCCAGTGAAGTAAAACAATATGTTTAGGAATCAAGTGAAAAGTATTTTTTTTTTTGCGCTCTCAGTACAAATACTCTCATTACAATAACCTTGTCCGCAGCTCGTGGTCGTGGGTAGCGTTCTCGCTTCCCGCGCCAGGGTTCGCGGGTTCGATTCCCGGCGGGGTCAGGGATTTTCTCTGCCTCGTGATGACTGGGTGTTGTGTGACGTCCTTAGGTTAGTTAGGTTTAAGTAGTTCTAAGTTCTAGGCGACTGATGACCATAGATGTTAGGTCCCATAGTGCTCAGAGCCATTTTTGAACAATAACCTTATTCGGTCTGTTACTACCGTGCAATGACATAGAACATTAATAAAATTGATGAAAATGAGAGGAGACATGCAACAGAGGGCATGGAACCTCTCACACTATCTGAGTAAAAGTATCCGGTCATCTATTAGTGGATATTTACGTGGGTTGTGTCCATCTTTCGTGTTTATGACAGCTGGAACTCTGCTGGAGACACTTTCAATTAGGTGTCTGAAATGTGTGTTGTCTTTTTTGTTGTTCGGCTTCTTTTTTATGCCGTTGCACATATGCAACTTGGTTATGAAAAAAACGTTAATTAGTTACGAACTACGGCTTGCGCACACTTTATTCGACATGCAAACGTCACTACAGATATTCGGATTTAGGTTACGACATGTTGGATTTGCCTGCCGTCATTGACGATGATGCGGCGCAGACGAATAGCGAGCAGTTTCAAAGGAAATATCAGTGACTCAGAGAAGATGTAAAGACCTGCTGAGCCACGATTTACGAGGGCCGTTTTAGTTTCACCCTCCGATCGATCGACAAGTTAAAACCACAGTAAAAATCCAGTGAAGTATTGTGCAGATGTGTCGCGCAGTGTCTTTAGTATGTCCGTCTACGGCGTGACGTCGCACTTTTCAGTTCTGAGCACGTAACGAACACTTGCAGATGCCTAGAAAATAATGTCTCCCACCATAAGTGGATTCCGGCTAAGGGGTTTCTCCTGAGTCCACGCACCTTACATAAATTAACATGCGTTTCCTTCTTCATGATAATTCTCGGCCCCCTACTGCAGGTGCAAAGAGAAGCTCCAGCGGTGTGTGTGATCACCCACCATACAAACCGGACTTGGTTACCTCTGATTATCATCTCTTGACAAATACAAACCGCTGGCTGTGAGGACAGCATTTTGGCACAGAGAACGAGCTGCTGCCAGCACAGGGATATTGGCGGAAATCATGGTTGGCTGCCTAGAATGACTAGGATATTCTAAAGTTGGTATCACGCTACGACAAATGTCTGAGTCGAAACGGCTATTACACAAAAGGGGTAGCTGTGATATCCATTTCTCGACCAATGGGAAGTTAAAAAATTAACCTTATATTAACCTACAAGTTCATTAAAAGTAACATGGTGCACACTGCAGCTAAAGCTGCCTTCAACCCGAGGGTTGGTCTGAACATCAAAGAGTAGTGTATGGTGCCGGTTTCAGCAAGCCCCTGTCTCGTGCACTGGTCCATAGGGGCCGTGGCTTAGTTCCCGTCGCCTAACAGGCTAGCGGTATAGCGAGCTGACAGCGCCTGCGCCAAACTGCTGCGCTATGCTCTCTACTTAAGGTATTCACTTCTCCAACTCGTCTATTGTACTGCTCCTGCCTTTTGCCTGTCGGCAACTTACTAAAGGTTACAGGCAAAAATTTAACTCTGTAAATTGTTATTCGTTTTTCCCATCTTAACCAAACAGCAGTTATGGCAGTTTTACACCCGCCTTGTATCACTTTTATTTACAGACCATCATCAGTATCCTTTGGTGTTTATTGTTCTTAAGTTATGAATATCAGTGATCCCTACGCACAAGAATACATTATCTTAAATCTGTCGATATATTTTCGATTTGTGGTATTTTTGAAATTATGAATAACAGTCAGAAGAATCTATTCAACGAAATTATATTCTGCAGTTTTTATTGGTGTCACACACTTTTTATTGTATCCTGCCTACTCGTCAAATATTGGGTGCCTAGGAATCTTGCTTTCTCGTATCGCTAGACAACGATCCAAGCAGATCGGATTAATGAAAGTTTATTACAAAATGAAATGATTACAATACTTAACTTCGGGAAATACAGATGTGTCACAAACAAAGGCGACAGATAAAATAAGAAATCTCTTCAGTATAAACTAATCTGCATAGCAGTAGCGAAATGATTAGTCTTGATGCCGTTCTTGAACTCGCTGCTGTAGAATTCGTAGAACTGGGAGTCTTCAACTCCACGCGGCGAGGCCGCGCGGCGCTTATGTCCTCTTCGTGTAGAGCACGCTGCCCCCGGTCAGCGTGCAATTGGCTAACGTCGTCTCATAGCCCTATCTGCTCTAACGCTCCCGTCGGGCGTGCCGGCCCTTGACTTTCGCGGAAGTACTTTTAAACTAATAAAACGTATGAACTGAGACTACAGTGGAGTATGCAAGCTCGAACATTCATTGAAACCGCTACCAATGCGTCAGTTTCGCGTAGTCAATGGAATAATACACACATCAAAAAAAGTTTTGCATCACCTCGGTTCTGATAGTTCCGGAGCCTGTACAGAAAATTTGGAATAGAGATCAACATAAACATCCTATCCGCCATTTTTATTGCTCATGAAAACCACACATTGCATGTTGTACCACCATACAGCGAGACCTTCAGATGTGGCGGTCCAGATTGCTGTATACACCGGTACCTCAAATACCCAGTAACACGTCCTCTTTCGTTGATGCATGCCTGTATTCGTCGTGGCATACTATCCACAACTTCATTAAGGCACTATTGGTCCAGATTGTCCCACTCCTCAACGGTAATTCGGCGTAGATCCCTCAGAGTGGTTGGTGCGTCACGTCGTATATAAACAGCCCTTTTCAATCCATCCCAGTCATGTTCGATATGGTTCATGTCTGGAGAACATGCTGGCCACTCTAGTCGAGCGACGTCGTTATCCTGGAGGAAGTCATTCCCAAGATGTGCACAATCGGGGCGCGAACTGTTGTCCATGGAGACGAATGCCTCGCCAATATGCTGCCGATATGGTTGCACTATCGGTCGAAGGATGGCATTCACGTATCGTACAGCCGTTACGGCGCCTTCGGTTACCACCAGCGGCGTACGTCGGCCCCGCATAATGCCACCCCGAAACATCAGCGAACCTCCACCTTGCTGCACTCGCTGGACAGTGTGTCTAAGGTGTTCATCCCGACCGGGTTGCCTCCAAACACGTCTCCGACGATTGTATGGTTGAAGGCATATGCGACACTCATCGGTGAAGAGAACGTGATGCCAATCCTGAGCGGTCCATTCGGCACATTGTTGGGCCCATCTGTACAGCGCTGCATGGCGTCGTGGTTGCAAAGATGGACCTCGCCATGGACGTCGGGAGTGAAGTTGCGCATCATGCAATCTATTGCGCACAGTTTGAGTCGTAACACGACGTCCCGTGGTTGTACGAAAAGCATTATTGAACATGGTGGCGTTGCTGTCAGGGTTCCTCCGAGCCATAATCCGTAGGTAGCAATCATCCATTGCAGTAGTAGCCCTTGAGCGGCCTGAGCGAGGCATGTCATTGACAGTTCCTGTCTCTCTTGTATCTCCTCCATGTCCGAACAACATCACTTTGGTTGACTCCGAGACGCCTGGGCACTTCCCTTGTTGAGAGCCTTCCTGGCACAAAGTAACAATGCGGACGCGATCGAACAGCGTTATTGGCCGTCTAGGCATGGTTGAACTACAGACATCACGAACCGTGTACCTCCTTCCTGGTGGAATGAGTGGAACTGATCGGCTGTCGGACGCCGTCCGTCTAATACGCGCTGCTCATGCATGGTTATTTACATTTTTGGGCGGCTTTTCTGACATCTCTGAACAGTCAAAGGGATTGTGTCTGTGATACAGTATCCACAGTCAAAGTCTATCATTGGGAGTTCTGGGGACCAAGGTGATGCACAACTATTTTTTATGTGTGTATAAGGAGTCTTCAAATGAATGTGTACAAAACGTCATAACAACCAAATAAAGCACCTCAGGCATGCTTCAAACTGGGTGACGAACTGAAGTACAGTGTAGGAGTGGGACGTATCACAAACACAGGAATTCTGGGAACAGGGAATCCTTCAGCACGTGAAACAGTAAGATTGTTGTGCTGAGTCCTCTGGTGATTTCTTTTGAATAAAGGGTTATAGCCACAGTGTTGTTTCTCACTTTTTATTTTGAACGCCCCTCATATTTTCACGTAACCAATGAGGAGTGAGGCAATGAATTTCTAGCACTGAAACTGAAAACATTCTCTTCTTCGCTACTGTCACAAATATTTGGCTGTTTCTCCGAATATGTCTCGGATTACGATGTTTTGGTTAGGTTGGGACCTAACAACAAAGCTTAAAGGCAGCAATTAAATTTATGATCTTGGTTGTCACAAATATTTGATACTTTCTTCCCGTATACGTCACAATTTTCGAGTATGGCTTAGACTAGCAGAAGAGCTTAAATTGCTCCGAATGAAATGAACAGTAATTAAGTTTGTAATCTTGGATGACACAAATATTTGGCTGTTTCTTTCGAATGTGTTATAAAATGGGATTAGGCACTGATTTTAGGAAGTAGAACGTAGTAGGTGATTACTGGTTGTCAAAGAAATACTTTTATGCACTTTATTTGACTCTCAGCAGCACAACGTAAATATAACATTGCTCAACGGTTAGACCGTGCTCTACCACATCACTGTTAGAGCTCATAACTTTTAATGACTTTAATTTGATACCTTAAAAAGTAAACTTGACCATGCAGACTGCATGAGAACGCTCACTTCAAATTATGTGTACACGAATGTTATTACATTAACTTGTCGATCTTCGCAAACATCAAACATTTCATAATCGAAAATATATTAAATTGATTTATCCAAAATTTAATAAATGCAAGTTGAAATTAACTTCAAACAAATTAGTTTAAGATAAAAATATTTACTGTTACTATACTGCAGAATGTTCAATAAGGAGTTTTGTTATTAACAGGCTTATTGTCACGTATGTGTTGCGAATGAGTAGCGTAAAGTATTGTGAGTATGTAGCTAAGTGTATAATGTTGCGCAAGTGTACCAGTAAAGGAGTAACCTAACGTCAACAGGGACCAGCAGCACAGAAGTTTCTGGAAGGAGCAGAGGTCAGGAGGACAGCGCGTGATCGCGTGAGACGCGCTTGATGCGATCCTATATAAGCACCGCCGCCGGCGCTGCTGAGGATTCAGGTTCCATCCGTCTGCCCCAGACGCTGTAACTGCGCCACTCTGACCCCGCGACGGGACTTAGTTTCTCGTGGCACTCAGCTGCACAGAGTACATGCAGGATTGCGCATCGTAGTCAGTGTGTTAGTGCCTCGTAGAATTCGACAGTTGTTTTCAATCCTACACCGTTGTTCAGTCTCAATTATTATTCAGAGTTCTTCGTCCTTTTTCCCACCGAGTTTCCTTATCTGAAAATATTCCAGTTTGTATTCTAACGCAACAGGTTTACGAGTTGGACGAGCCACTTCACAACTGGAGACAGCGTCAGCTCCTATCCTGATCCGCTTGCAGGACACTACATTACGACCAGTGACCATTTTCATATACATACACACTCAGCACTTAGCCTTAACCTATGCAGTAAAAAAATTAAGGTGACTTTAATATTCACCCTCCCTTTTTGACCACTGAGGTTCCTGGCAGTTCTAGGCTCGTCGTTCTCTCGTCTTAATATTAAAAAAGGTGTGTTAATGAATAAGACTCAAAGTTCGGAGCAGCTCGACTTACTGCCAGCTCCAATAATTATTAGACTGCGAGTAGGTATTCTCTGGCGGCTAGGTTACACATGCATAAACACTTCATACACATGACACAACATCGATTAACTTTCTGTAAATCTTCACAATGCCTATTGAAGATTCCCAAGGTTAACGTACCGATTGCTTACACAACAGAGTCGACTACCAGCTGCAGTGTTCCCAATTAACGGTCGATGCGCTCCAGATTCATTCACCGTAAGATAGATCTCCAGCTACCAAAGGGCATGGCTCCTGTCAGAATACTGGCCGCCTCGCCTCCAGACGCAAGTCCACACACTGCCTTCTTGTCTGCGCGTGCAGTGAAACGACTAGTCTCGCAGCGGCACGCTCTCTTTCGGTGACTACAGGCACTTCCAGAGCTTCACTTCCCACTCAGTACGCTTCTATATCTCACTCTGTGATTACTCTCTGTGTTGTCACCGCCAGACACCACACTTGCTAGGTGGTAGCCTTTAAATCGGCCGCGGTCCGTTAGTATACGTCGGACCCGCGTGTCGCCTCTATCAGTGATTGCAGACCGAGCGCCGCCACACGGCAGGTCTTGAGAGACTCCCTAGCACTCGCCTCAGTTGTACAGCCGACTTTGCTAGCGATGGTCACTGACTACATAAGCTCTCATTTGCAGAGATGACAGTTTAGCATAGCCTTCAGCTACGTCATTTGCTACGACCTAGCAAGGCGCCATATTCTTCAAGAATGTATTCTGAACAGATAATATTGTGAATCATGTACCGTCAAGAGCGACGTTCATCATTAATGGATTAAAGTTAAGTATCAAACTAATTACGTCCGCTTTCTGAATTCTAATTCCTTGTCATGTTCCAGACCTCACGTCAGTATAGTTCTTCCCTCCTCAGGCCAGCCTGCGTGATCTAAAACGGGTGCATTTCGGCCTTCCACTAGTAACACGGTGTTTTCTGCCAACACAACACTCTCCTCCTCTTACTCTGTTCAGCGATTCTACACTGAGGTGAAAAAAGTCATGGGATACCTCCTAATATCGCGTCGGACCTCCTTTAGCCCGGCATGGTGCAGAAACTCGGTGTGGCGTGGACTCAGCAAGTTTCTGGAAGTCCCCTGCAGGAATATTGAGCTTTTCTGCCTCTTTAGCCGTCGAAAATTCTGAAAGTGTTGCCGGTGCAGGATTTTATGCATGAACTGACCTCCCGTTTACGTCCTAAAATCTTCGATGGGATTCTTGTCGGGCAATGTGCGTGGCCAAATTATTCATTCGAATTGTCCAGAATGTTCTTCAAACCAATCGCGAACGTTTCTGGGCTAGTGACATCGTTGTTTGCGAACAAGAAGTCCATGAATGCAAATGATCTCAAAGTAGCAGAACATAGCCATTTCCAGTCAATGACAGGTTCAATAGGACCAGAAGACCCAGTCAATGCCACGTAAACACAGCTCGCACCATTATGAAGCCACCACCAGCTTGCACAGTGCCTTGTTGACAACTTGTGTCCATGGCTTCGTGGGATCTGCGTCACATTCGAACCTACCATCAGCTTTCACCAATTGAAGTCTGGACTCATCTGACCATGCCACGGTTTTCCAGCCATCTAGGGTCCAAAAGACGATCACGAGCCCAGGAGAGGCGCTGCAGGCGATAACGTGCTGTCAGCAAAGGCACTCGCCTCGGCCGTCTGCTGCCATAGCCCATTAACACCAAACTGCGCCGTACTAAATGATACGTTCGTCCTACGTCCCACATTGGTTTATGCGGTCATTCCACGCAATTCTGCTTGTCTGTTAGCACTGACAATTCTACACAAATGCCGCTGCTCTCGGTCATTAAGTGAAGACCGTCGGCCATATCTCGTGCATGGTGAGAGGTAATGCCTGAAATCATGTATTCTTGACGCGCTCTTGACACTGCGGATCTCGGGAATACTGAATTCTCTAACGATTTCAGAAATTAAATGTCCCATGAGTCCAGCGCTAGCTACCATTCCGAGTCGTGCGGCCATATTCGCGTCAGAATCCTTTTCAAATGAATCATCTGAGCAGAAATGACAGCTCCGGTAATACACTGCCCTTTTATATTTTGTGTACGCGATACTACCGCTATACCATGACTTTTGTCACATCAGTGACAAATTGCTGCAGAATTCAATGGTGGGCCATCAGCGAGTGTCAGCTTGCCAACCATTCAACCAAACTTCATCGATATGGGCTTTCGGAACCGAAGGCCCACTCGTGTACCCTTGATGACTGCACAGCACAAAGCTTTATGCCTCGCCTGGACCCATCAACACCGACATTGGACTGTTGATGACTGGAAACATGTTGCCTGGTCGGACGAGTCTCGTTTCAAACTGTATCGAACAGATGCACGAGTACGGGCATGGATACAACCTCATTAATCCATGGATCCTGCATTTCAGCAGGGGACTGTTCAAGGTCGTGGAGGCTCTGTAATGGTGTGGGGCGCGTGCAGTTGAAGCTATATAGGACCCCTGATATGTCTAGATAGACTCTGACAGCGGGCACGTTCATAAGCATCCTGCCTGGTCATCTGCATCCATTCATGTCTATTGTGTATTCCAACGGACTTCGGCAATTCCGTAAGGAGAATGCGACACCCCACACGTTCAGAAACGCTACAGAATGGCTCCAGGAAGACTCTTGAGTTTAAACACTTCCACTGGCCACCAAACTCCCCAGACATGAACATTATTGAACATATTTGGGATGCCTTGCAACGTGCTATTCAGAAGACGTCTCCACCCCCTCGTACTCTTACGGATTTGTGGACAGACCTGCAGGATTCATGGTGTCAGTTCCCTCCAGCACCACTTCAGACATTAGAATTATATTAATACCTTCAGCTACTGACGGGCGTTGATATACATCAACGGGGACTCGAACCCGGGATCTCCTGCTTACATGGCAGACGCTCTATCTATCTGAGCCACCGAGGGCACAGAGGATAGTGCGACTGCAGTGACTATGTCGCGCACGCCTCCTGCGTGACCCACATTCTCACCTTGTATGTCCACACACTATACTCGTAGTTTCCCACCCCAACAC
Source organism: Schistocerca serialis cubense (assembly GCF_023864345.2). Lineage (NCBI taxonomy): Eukaryota > Metazoa > Arthropoda > Insecta > Orthoptera > Acrididae > Schistocerca > Schistocerca serialis. The sequence goes on along the minus strand of NC_064641.1, from coordinate 351,172,264 downwards.
ACTCATTACTCATGGAAGACATTCTTACCAGGTCCCGTAAGAGTTCGGGGAATATGTGTTCACCCACACAGAAGAACACGGTCATGGCCGGTATTTCCAGAACTATATATTATATAGATATGGTCTCTGTTCTGTCGGACATGTCCGAAAGAACAGACACCATATCCATATAGTATACCTCAGACATTAGTCGAGTCCATGCCGTGTCATGTTGCTGCACTTCTGCGTGTTCGCGGGCCCCTACATGGCAATAGGCAGGCGGACCAGTTTCTTTCGCTCTACAGTGTATATACCAGTTACAATGCAAGACTGCAAATCAGTATAGTGGGAATGAGAGGTAGAAGTTTCAAAACTAGGTATAAAGAACATATAAGAAGCTGGAAGTATAAAAATAGCCATTCTACCTTTGTCAGACACCTGATAAAACAAGGATATAACCATATAGTTTGGAACAGGACATGATAATTATTAGGGTGGGAAATTAAAAAAAAGCTCTTACATTAAAGGAAAACATTAATGCTCAAAGAGCCCTTGAAATGAAAATGAAAGTAATTAATGAACAAGTAAAGATAAACGAAACCTACTGGTCATGTCAGCTCTCTCTCTCTCTCTCTCTCTCTCTCTCTCTCTTTCAAATATATACACACACACACAGACATAACAACACATGCACACACGTAACAAATGAACATTTATGATTTATGACATTTAAGAAACCACATATAAACACCACAACGCAAATAAAACAAGAAAGATGAACACACAACTATAGTGGCAACACTGCACACCGTAAACACACACATTCAGTACGCAACATGACACACGTGGATTAACAATATCAAAAATCGTAACAGCAAAGGATAATTTAATCTCACTTGTGTTGCAAAAGTTATTTCTAATCTGAAAAACAGAGAAAATCCAACATGGAAGCATATTTGTAACTACTTTATAACGCGTTTATTATGTACATAAAACAAACATGTAATACGTGCCACTGAATATCCTTGACACACAGATGATGGGAAAAACGTATGGGAAAAAACAAACTAAGTTTCATGGTCACAAACTTTTTGTTAACAGTTTACCGGTTTCGGTCTTTAATGAACATCATCAGATCTCTTTCATAAAAAAAGTCTTAATGTTTTTATGAAACAGATCTGATGATGGTCATTAAAGACCGAAACCGGTAATCTGTTAACAAAAAGTTTTTGACAATAGACGTAAATTAAAGGAAACTTATTACATATAAGTTTCATTTAACTGTAAAGACGTAATACATTTCCGAGAATTTTGAGGCAACTAAGGGCAGTCACAAAACGGATAAATTGGCGCCAATTTAAATTATCAGGAATAATTTCTAATATTATCCGCAAGCAGTTAGAATATGACAGTCAGTTGTTTTAGAACTGTTGACATTACGTGATCTTTTCCAACCATGTAGCAGCTAGCGTTGATGCTTCAGCTTGAAATACATGTTAACTCGATGTAGCTGAAGGCGTGTCGTCTACAGAAAACAGCTCTTATGTGCTTCCAGAAGACTCACCTTGATGATTCTAAGGGAGTTCCTCTACATAAAAGGAATCGATAGTGTGGCTGAACCTTAGTTCTTTAATTAGTCTGTATCTGTCTGTTATGCTTTGATACGTCATTAATTGACATTTAATATTAATATTGTGTCAGTATTAAAGATAAATTTGTGTTTCTGACAGTGGACATGCCATCCACTGCAGTAAAATCGTGCTAAGTTTGGAAATGTCTCACAATAATGCACCAGAATGCGTGCCGTAAGTGTCACCATCCAGTGAAGAAATGATTACATGAAATAAGGGCACAAATCATGTCGTTACTTTCATTTGCCAACTTAATAACAAACTGCTTCTTTGCTAACAGCGTTTTCTGAATAAATTCTGTACTTGAAAGAAATATTACTGCCAATACTTGTGCTACATATGAAGATTTTCGCTACTTGTGCATTAGATTGAACTATCCAAAACACAGATTTTGAGGAAAAATTGATGAGAGTAAAGAAGTCGGTGGGACTCTCGGTCATTCGAGAATCTGGTAACGATGGTGACAGATTTGCAGCCTTCTCTAGAGCCGCGTCTGTTGAGAGCTATCGCTGCATGCATTCTCAGTGACTGGATAACACGTCGGAAATGTTGGCACCACGTAACGCCTACTCGCCTGCTCGCCTTGTGTTGCAGACTCTGACCACTCGGTGGTGCTGAAGGAGATCTCCGTGCCGCTGTGGAAGAACGCGGACTGCGAGAGGATGCTGCGGCGGCACTTCGGGCCGCGATACTCGCTGCCAGACACCGCCATCTGCGCCGGCGCCGAGGGCCGCGACGCCTGCGACGTAAGTGCAGCCACCGTACTAGACGCCGGTTACATAGCTTGTTGACGTACATCGAGCTACTGCTGTACTACTCCCCTTATTCGTAATCTGTCCAATCAAAACTATTCTTACACCCCAAAGTAATGCAGAACTCACGAGTAGGTACCACGAGTGGCGGGTCCGTCAGTGTAGAAGTTGTGTATTCCCGACATACTGCCGACGGAAAAGCGACCAAATCAGTGCTAAAAAGGTATTGTTTGTGTCTACAGTCGCGATTTATTTATTTTGCCCAAACATTTATTTTTTCATAAAAGTTGTTGAAACACCTGGTTAAATCCGCAGGACAGAACGGGTAGTTGGAATTGTGGAAAGGGGTCAAAAATGAACGGCGGTCAGCTACACTCGAACATATTTAACTTTATTTAGTTGCCCAAACATTACAGCGCAATTTACGACCTTAACTATCGACTGAACATGTCACACAATCTTATAGCTTAAGGGCACAACCTCTTTAATTTTTTAAACGGCTGAAGCCACACGATTTAAAACACAACTACAATAAATTTTCAAAGGTAGAAGGCCCAAAGCTTTATTCTTAAATAATTTTCAAAAAGGAGGCTGAAGCCTCAAACAATCTCAGATTTAACATGTAAGGAATTTAAATTTTAAGACGGCTGAAGGCCCATGATTGAAAAACACAACTACAATAAATTTTCAACAGGTATAAGGCCGAAAGCTTCACCCAGAAAAAATATTTTAAATGAGGCTGAAGGCTCAAACAATCTAAGACTTGGCAAGTAAGAAATTTTAATCTTAAAACGGTTGAAGGCTCATGATTGAAAAACAAAACTACAATAAATTTTCAAAAGGCAGAAGGCCCAGAGCTTTATCCAAAAATATTTTAAATGAGGCTGAAGGCCCAAACAATGCGAGACTCGACAAGTAAGGAACTTTCAGTTTTAAAGCGGCTGAAGGCCCATTATTTAAAAGCCAACTAAAAGCATACAAATTCAAACCATCTGGTACGAGCCATTAAAATACACAGTCAAACAGCAATAAGGAAAAGTGATACAGCCAGCGGCGCTCAGAAGCTTCCGGGGGTCGGTCTGCAATTGAAATGTTAACGTCCGCTTAGGGGGGACAGATAGGCGGCCCAACTGTATCCGATCCGCCGGCAACCCAACCAACAGAGAGTCAACGGACCCACCGACAAGACGACTTGCTTTCCACCCGACCAGTACACAAGGAACTCCAATGTCAAAACGTAAAAGGCGTAGCCGCCCACAACCAAGTATGCGTAAGCTGTCAAAACTACATACAGATGTTGGACAGCGACCACACGGTGAGGAAAGGACACTGCCTGAATTTTACGTCAGCGATCATGGTAGGTAAACGGAACGCTAACGGCCACAAGGCAGAAAATTCCGCTGGTGCACTTGGACTTGAAATAACCAAAATACAGTGAAACTCCACCGGATGGTGGCCAAACTTTCGCCAACTCGAACACTCGCTGTTGCTCACGTGAATACACCGAACAGCCAACCAAGAAAAACAGACTGGCTTCGGTAATTAAATCACCACTCAACTTTGATGTCCTGGGTTGGTAATCCACGAACCTCGTAGCAATTGGAACAGCTCCCATACACTTCGTAGAGACAGCCAGTGGGCCCGGTCCACTGCGCCGCATGGAGATTTCCTGGCTGATCCACACCAACCGACCGACTGCCACACATCAGCACGGAGACAGCACTAAAGCAACTGAGCAGTCGACATCAAAAGCTACACAAAGTTTGACGAACACTTGCACGAAGGACTAGACTATACTAACGGCAGCGACTGTGCAATAACAAGGACGAACCACGAGTCAGCACACGCGGGAAACCCTTAAGCGATCGCCGGCCAACATACACGTCGTCCGACAATACGACCGACCGACGACCAACCAAGGTGGTCCGCACTCAAGTGATATGTATCGGCAACCGTCGGGAGAGTCATGGCTGTCCGGACCTCACTGCAGCCGCGCCCCGACTGAACTTCTGCCGCGTCCTAAGTCAAACACTGCCAGGTCCGAACTGCAGTGCTAGCGCCTCCCAACTCTCAACACACGATAACCGGGAAGTAATAGCAGTCAGCAAAGATAATACACCCGGGCTTATATCGATAAGCGCCGCTGCTGCCGCTCACGGGCAGGCAAGGCGGCAACTCAGTGACACCAGTAATTAAAATTAACATAACAAGGTGGTGATACAGTAAAATCAGGATGTCAAATGAGATATGGCATGAACACGAGCCACGCACGGCTCAGTTGTGAGTAGAGAAGCAGCAACAGAAAACGAGTCGTTCAGGAGAGCTAAGTGACTTCGGATGTAGTGTAGTCATTGGCTGTCACCAGAGTAACAGATCAAGTAGAAACATTTCAATCTTCCTAAATGTCCCCAAGCCGACTGTGGCTGATGTGACTGTCAAGTGGAAACGCGAGAGAACAACCGTAGCTAAACCGAGACCAGGGAGATCTTTTTTACTGAAGAACAAAGATCGCCGAGCAGTGCAGAGGTTAGTTCTAAAAAACGCATGAAATCAGCGGAAGGGTTCATTCGTTAGTTCCAAAGTGCTGCCAGCTGCCCAGCTAGTTCGATGACTATGCGGAGGGAATTCAGCTCCTCACAAGCCACCCATTTCTATACTCAACGCTAAGCGATACTGGGGGCGGTGTAAAGAGCGACGCTGGACAGTAACTGACTGCAAGCGAGTGATATGCAGTGGTGATTCATGCTATACCCTGCGATAATCCCGAGGGAGGGTTTGGCGAATGTCTGGAGAAGGTTAGAACCATTAAGTGTAGAGCCAACAATGAAGCACAGAGGAAGTAGTGATACGGTATAGGGATGTTTCTTGTGGTAAAATGTCGACATCTTACTGCCCTCAAGAAAATGCTCAATGCGGAACGATATGAACACATTTTACAGCTCTGTGTACTGCGTACCGAATAGGAATAGTTCGGAGAGATTGACTCTATAAACATATCAATGCATCTTCTCATAAAGCAGCATCTATGAGGCAAAGGCTTGTGGACAACAGCGTTCCTGAAATGGACTGCTATGCCAAGAGACCCGACCTAATCCCACTGGAACCATTTGGGATGAGTTCAAACGGCGACTTCGTTCTAGATCCCAAGGTCCACCCTCCTCTGGTTTCGCTTCTCGCTGATTAATGGGCTGCCATTCCTCCACAGACACCTCATTGACAATGTCCCTGCAGACTTCAAGCTGTCATAAAAGCGAAGGTTGAGCTACCCCGTATTGACGTTCACTAATGAGTGTCCTGACGATATTCGTAAGATAGTATTCATCTCAAGAACTGAACTTGTCCATTCTCCCCCTTTTAGCCTGCCCGGAACACCGACGTACTTTTTCTCCGTCCTGCTCTCCAGCCATTATACCATCGTAGTCGGTTATTTCTCATAATAAAAGACAGCAACAAGCGGCATGTATCAGTCGAGGGTACACGTCGCACAATTCAGTGCCTGGAGTGCCAACTCGTTATACCTACCCGGATCTCACAAACAAAGCATAGTACGACATCCTGAGGTATGTTATTGTTCGAAACCTTGCTACTCAGATCTTCCTCGTCTACAATGCGAATAGATTTGTGAAGAAGACGTTATGTATTTCCTATAGCATTCATTCTTGGATTACTTATTTCTTCAACTGGGGGTCAGAAACCTTGTAGATCATGCGTTACGGTGAAAAGCATGTTTTATTACAATTTTACAGAAATAACACGCATTTTTCTTGTATTTCCATCAATGAATTTCATCGTACGTCTCTAAATTTCTAGTTTCGCAGTTACAACTAAAGTAGCTGTAAGATACCAGACCAGCACGTGTGACGTATTAGCCTATTACAAGAACGGGAGTCTGAGGGTTCAGGTACATCACGGGCGGCGCTGGTAAGTGTGGGACGGACCAATGAGGGAATAGCGTCGTGTGACGGGAGTTCAAATTGAAAGTATTCAATTTATCATAAGTTAACATAAAGGGAATTACATGGAATTTTCCTAATTTTTCGATCGTGTGGTAGCGTCCACTTTTCTTCGGCCATGCTGATAGATGCTTTGGGCCGTATTGTCGTGTCCTGACATAGGTGGGAGAGGGAAAAAGGGGTTGCTGGTCAGTCTGCGCTCCTGAGCGGTACAGAGCAGAAGGCAGAAGGACAACTCACAGCGAAGGCATTTGACTGTTTCTTTTCTATCTGAGCCAACACTGGTACAGGCATTTACTAGAAATGCAGGTGGTAAGACTCGGTAGAGAACTCATTGTGGAGACTCTTGGACAAACAGGGTTTTGAAATAGTTGTTTATTCCAGACAAGACTAACTAATACGCTGGAGGCTAGTTCTAGGCTTAGAAAAACCATGAATAACACTGTTACAACAGAAGCCAGTGCAGAAGTCCCAGGAGTGGATGCTAACCACAGTAGGAAACACTAACAGTATCTTAAGGCAACAACTTAGTTGCAAAACAAAACATAATGACTGTTACAGTGTTCACTGAGGCACTCCAAGAGAGAGAGAGAGAGAGCGCAGACATACGCGGAGCTGGACCGAGGCTGGAGCTGACGGACGCGGATTCGGCGCCCAGATCGTCTGACTGAGAACTCTGCCAAAATGCGGAATCTAGGGGCTTTAAAGAGTCGTGTGGGGGCACTGTTTTTCCCACTTTAAGCCACCCAGCCAATCCCATAGGTCTCTTGCAGGTGCCTGCCAATCACGGTTAGTTAGGTCCCGTCTACTGCTCCTAAGGGGGGGATGTTAATGCAGTTGCACTAACTAAGTCCGTATTTGGTATCAACATTGTTCAGCTGAAAGCTAAACGTAACTGCTCTGCCAAATAAGGCTTGCAACATTATTGTTATACGTCATTTAGCCCCGTCCCTCGGGCTCCCAGGAGTAGGGACTGCTAGGTCAACAGTTTTTGGCGTTTTCGCTCTCTTTCTAACCCTTGTGAGTCTACTGACGTTGCTGTTCTCAGGGCTGGTATCAAACTGGCTTTATATACTAGTACTTGCCTGTTGGTTACAAAGTTCGACGCTGACAACCTACTACAGCGTCTAGATGACATATAAAGTTACATGTTAATTCCTTGAAGAGTAAGTAACGCCCTGGGACCGCGTCTGGCGGCGTCTGCATTTTCGCAAGGCTCTCCCCTTACTGTTTACTTCATGTAACAATAACTCTCCTAGTTTCGTCTGCCCTCAACATCGTCTCCGCTTCTGCGCCTTGGAACGCCCGTCCTCCTTTCTCACAGCTTCAAGATAACACTACAGTAGCAAGGAATAATCAAAACATTACAGTATTCTGCCCACGGTCCGCGAGTTGGGCACCCCCGGTGTACGTAATCGTAACAAATCATTACGGAAGGGACTGTGGAATTACAGATGTGTGTTTCTGTGGTGCAGGGTGACGGCGGCGGACCTCTGGTTTGCGAGCAGAACGGCCGCTGGTACCAGGTAGGCGTCATCAGCTTCGGCGTGGGCTGCGGGCGCCGCAACACGCCGGGGGTGTACACGCGCGTCGCCATGTACGAGCAGTGGATCATGGACACCGTGCTGCGGCACCGACACTCCGGCCGGCAGTGACGGCGGGCGGCGCGGGGGCGGAGGCGCCCTCTGGCGCGGTGACCGGCGGTCGCCAGGGGGCAACGGGCCTCCGGGACCCGGGCTGCTGACACTGTCTCAATCGGCTGTTCGTCTCGCAAAACGAGAAGCGCCGTCCCTGAAAATAACGGCGTCCAGAGGGAAATAACGTGCCCGCATGGCTCCTCAGCAGTGGCGTTATCTCTCTCGCCTGGTTTCGACCTTGTGATACTGTGATGAGTTGTGTTTTATTTATCTGCTGAACCGCAACTTCCACGAAAACTTAGATAACGATAAAAATAGATCCATACGTGAGTATTATATTACGAACCTCTAACGACGAGTGAGTGTTAATAGATCGTGAAGCGGCCTTGCTATAATGGTGCAGAACAACTTCTAATGGATCCTAGTGTTGTTTTGTAGCCTATAAATTGATTTTATAATGTGCACAATTGGTTGCTAGTCGTATAATAAGTATAAGCAAATACCCATTCGTGCAAACAAATTCTCTGCAAGTGTAAAGTGTTATGTTGTAATTTATTTGGAAGTCCTGTAGAGACACACACTTTTCAAATTTACTGCCCGATACTTCGCTGTAACTGTAGGTAAACATAGTAATCATTTCTTTGTTTAATTGACGTGCTCCGTCGCCGTCGACTGTTTTGCAGTTTTGTTTCCGGTTTGAACCAAACTACCAGCACGATATTCATGTTACAATTTTCACTCATTAGTACATGTAAACGTTTGTTGTAGAATTAGATGGTATTTTGTTTACAGCTTCCACAGACACGTCGAAAATACTTCCATACATTTTTCAACGATTACTGTTCGTGCTTTGAAAACTAAAGCATAGCAGAGTGAAATGCTAAATACTTTGTCGATCAACTTTCGCGTCTTCTGTGGACAGTGTTGAAGGAAGATAAAAAAGTATTGGATTAGACCTTTTTAAACCTTTTTTTCCAAACGATTAATTCATAAACAGTATTCGCAAAACAATCGTTAAACAGTTTGTAGTTAATTATAGCTTCCAAAGCGTAATATTAAGAAGAGAGTCATCGTTAGTAAAATTATAGTAATAATTTGCGTCAGTTCCAACTAGCTAAAGACAAATAGTCGAATGAAAGCCTCTGTAGCCACTGAAAAGAAAAAACGTATATTTCAAAATATTTTTTATGACTTTCCTTACGAAAAACTAATGCAAATATGGTGCAAGAAAATTCCGTTAGCAAACTAAAAATAAAGATAGTCATTCGTAAGGAATTCGTATTCTTCATCAGCCACTTGTGCGAATTCAAATAGATTTAAGTTTTTGAAAAGTATAACATTATAGTTAACCGCTAACATCCACCATGTAATCCAGAACACAACTTTCGAGGAATAGATCAGCGAAATTGACATTCTTCAAATTATTCCAAGCCATTCTTAGCGATGTCTTTTCTTCACTATAAGACGTGAGTGGATCCGGCTGTACTTCATTCATCCTTCTGATTTATGGTAACGAATAAAATTCACTTAGGTTAATAAAGATTCCTCTAACGGGCGCAACGACTGGAGTTTTCCATTTCTTAATTATTATCAGTATTTGTAATTACATGTAGTTAGAACTATAAAAATTTTTGACCTCTTAGATCTCCATTTCATTAGTTTTCTGCTGTTACATTATAAGTTGATAGCCCTCTGGGAGAGAACCGATAAATGTTTTGTTATCGAAAAACTTTATTTCATTCCAAGCAGTCTGACGTGCATTCATTACGTTATTATAGATTTATAGAATGCTAAATGTTAAATATTGTCTTCCTGATTAAGCATCTAAGAATCCTATTTTTAATAAGAAGTTTTTATTTAAATATTAATGTTGAGAATCACAGAACACAACAGGATTCTCAAGGTCTATATGTGAACAATTTTGTATCGCAAAATATACCGTGCATTATAACGGTACGTTCAATTTTTTACAACTCAAAACTTTCCAGCAGTATAGTTATGGTCTCTGAAAGTACTTCTGAAGTTGCTGACCGATACAAGAAAACCACGATATTGGTAGCTCATTACGTTGGTTCCTATTTTTCTCCACTGTTATCCCACGAGTATCAGATCCGTTAGTATCCTTCACACTTACACATACAGTAAATTGATTTTGTTGATCTTCGTCTGTGAATCTTGCTATCTTGCATGTGTTGTTTCAGTAATATTCTTATCCGTTCATTTCCATTTTTCGTGGAAAGCTGCTCAGATTCGCCCACCCTAAACGTTGTTTATGATTTTCAAGTCGAAGAAATAGTGAGTATAGTAGTTTTTTATACCCCTCTGGCGACAAATAATGTAGATTTTTAAAAGGAATAAATTATTTACAATTTTTGGTGTGCTTATGAAGAAATGTTGAAGCCTAAGTGAATCCCGTTGTTGCAGTATCAATGACGTAAATAAACTCCTCTCTTCTGGCACTAGACACTGTTTGTCACCGTGTATCGGTGCAAATGTTGAAATAGGATTGCAGCAGATGATAATTTAATAGTTTATTACGACAAACGCTAAATGAGTCTTAAAACTGTAGGATTCTACTTTAATTTATATGAAATGTGTTATTTGTAAAAGTAAATGTACAGAAAATTATACTGTATAATTATGGAATACTCCATGAAAATAAAGTATGTTATAGTAACAACTAAGAATGGCAAATTTCCTTATATTTCCCACAATAAAAATATAATCATTGAAATTACTGCTTCCTACAACAGGATAATTATAAGAAAACCCTTGCTGAAATGTATGTCAAAACCTCTCTAGAATAACACGCTGGAAATTTTATAAACTATAACATAAAAACGCATCATAATGTATTATGGACTGACCTTTCATGGATTTATGCTAGACGGTGTACCGAAACGAAATACCAACTACTGCCAAGGGTGAGAATCAGTGGCCCTGGGATAACAATCCGAGGTTGATTTCGTCTACCGCAAAGGCTGTGGCTGGTGTATTCTGAGGAGTAAAAAGAGTTTTTCTCATTAATTTACCTCCAAAGTGAAGTACAATAACTGCGGGATACAACGAAAGTCTTCTCTGTCAACTACGTGAAGAAAACATTTGCAGCGGCCTGGCTTGCAAAAGTAAGAAGTCATCTGTTAGGACAATTCATCTACCCACAATCATCGACAAAGAGAAAGAGAGTGATTTGAGGGACCAGGAGCTACTGAGACTATCACGGTATTCGTCAGATTTCGCACTCCGATTTTCAGCCGTTCTCTTACTAGATAAATTCTTAGCTGGAACATATTTTGTGTCAAATGAATGGGACATAACAATCAAGAATGGTAATTCGTGGAAAGAATAATTCACTGGTGAAAACAAAACAAAAAAACGAAAAACAAAACAAAAATGTGATGCGTAAAACGAATGGTGTCCCAAAGAAAACTGTTTGAATTTGTGAATTTAATTTATAGTCATTAAAAACTGTAACATTAAATGATAAAAATAACTATTTTCCCAGTCACTGAGAATGCACACCTCAAGCAGGATTAAAATCAACCTTTTCAGTGAAATATACGACATCGACATGCTTCGAAGATGTAGAAGTTTCTTCCGTGTTACCTACAAATTTCGCTGAAATTGCTTATTTTTCACACAGACACACACACACACACACACACACACACACACACACACACACACATATATATATATATATATATATATATATATATATATATATATAGGGTGTTACAAAAAGGTACGGCCAAACTTTCAGGAAACATTCCTCACACACAAAGAAAGAAAATATGTTATGTGGACATGTGTCCGGAAACGCTTACTTTCCATGTTAGAGCTCATTTTATTACTTCTCTTCGAATCACATTAATCATGGAATGGAAACACACAGCAACAGAACGTATCAGCGTGACTTCAAACACTTTGTTACAGGAAATGTTCAAAATGTCCTCCGTTAGCGTGGATACATGCATCCACCCTCCGTCGCATGGAATCCCTGATGCGCTGATGCAGCCCTGGGGAATGGCGTATTGTATCACAGCCGTCCACAATACGAGCACGAAGAGTCTCTACATTTGGTGCCGGGGTTGCGTAGACAAGAGCTTTCAAATGCCCCCATAAATGAAAGTCAAGAGGGTTGAGGTCAGGAGAGCGTGGAGGACATGGAATTGGTCCGCCTCTACCAATCCATAGGTCACCGAATCTGTTGTTGAGAAGCTTACGAACACTTCGACTGAAATGTGCAAGAGCTTCATCGTGCATGAACCACATGTTGTGTCGCACTTGTAAAGGCACATGTTCTAGCAGCACAGGTAGAGTATCCCGTATGAAATCATGGCGGTGAATCGAGGAAGTACAGTATATACTGACGAAACTAAAATGAGCTCTAACATGGAAATTAAGCGTTTCCGGACGCATGTCCACATAACATCTTTTCTTTATTTGTGTGTGAGGAATGATTCCTGAAAGTTTGGCCGTACCTTTTTGTAACACCCTATATTTTGTGGATTGGCAAGACAGCCAACCCACTAGGAGGAAGCCGAAAGGCACGCGTTTAAGCTCACGCAGGCTGACGTGAGGTCTGGAACAGGACACGGAAATGAGAATAGCCAAAAACGTACATAGCTGCTGGGATACTTAACTTTAATCCATAATTGGTGAACATCGCTCTTGACGGTACATGTTTTACAGCATCAATAGTAACTAGTAATGGCGCCTTGCTAGGTCGTAGCAAATGACGTAGCTGAAGGCTATGCTAGCTATCGTCTCGGCAAATGAGAGCGTAATTTGTCAGTGAACCATCGCTAGCAAAGTCGGCTGTACAACTGGGGCGAGTGCTAGGAAGTCTCTCTAGACCTGCCGTGTGGCGGCGCTCGGTCTGCAATCACTGATAGCGGCGACACGCGGGTCCGACGTATACAAACGGACCGTGGCCGATTTAAAGGCTACCACCTAGCAAGTGTGGTGTCTGGTGGTGACAACACACTATATATGCACGGTGTCCCAGCTATCTTGTCCACCCAAAATATCTCTGGAACATTAACAGCTATTGGAAAACGACTTTCACCGGTATCAATGTAGGGCTGGGCCCCATGAATGTACATATTTGGAAACATTCTAAAACGAAAGCATATGTGTTTTTTAACACAAACTTATGTTTTTTAAATGTATCTCCTATATTTTTTCTTCAGCAATCCATAGCATGACAAAGCACATACACAATGGCCTTGATTGCATCGCAATATTCCCATTACATCCCGAGATATTGAGACGCGAAGTTGACGCTTGAAACACCCGACATGCGCTGCTAGCGCACGTCCTGAGGCTCAGGCGTGAACCCCATGCTGCAGGATGGCAGCAGACCGTATTATTCGTTTCGGATCTCTTGATAAGTATGGAAGTGTGATTACGCATTTTAATCACATAGCGATTTTATATATATATATATATATATATATATATATATATATATATATATATATATATATGTGTGTGTGTGTGTGTGTGTGTGTGTGTGTGTGTGTGTGTGTGTATAATACAGACGCTATTTGAAGTTATCTTATCACAAAAACAGAGCAACAGTGTGTCACTCTTACCATTGAGAGCCTGTGCTGTATGGTCACAATCGATGCTTGTATAAGACAAGACTGACCTTTGCAGTTGTAAGTCAACAACACGCATCAGTAAAAGATGACGCTGCAGTCGACTACGGCACATTTGTAATTGCACTGCGCTATCTATTCCGCTTGTCGAAGACGTGGAAATCACCGATAAGCGTTTGATAGATAACGCTGCGAGTTGCTGAGCAGAGCGCTTTCTGCCTTCGGCAGCGGAAGACATGCTGACAAATCTTGCATCATAGTATGTCTAAATGTGTGCTGCACATCGCTTAGGTACCTCCCAGGTTCACAAGACGGTGCCAACGATATTGTGACTCAATGCCGGGGAAAAACTGTAAGTGACAATCTACACTTATGTTTAGAGTAGATTATTATTTGTATTCCACCATGATGTTCCTTATCAGATGTGGGCAATAGCTTTACAGGGTCCAGAAAGTTCTATGTTTGTGACCGGTACATAACACCAGCATTAATAACTATATAGGAGTTCCGCATGAACCAGCCAAAACAAAGAAATTTAAAATTTTAAGAAAGCTTGAACTGTTCGTGAAGAGCTGTACGTATGTGATACTTAGTAAATGGTTATTCTCAGGTACAAAATGCGTAAATACAGATACTTTCTAGAAAAAATAGTTCTTTGAAGTGGTAGGGTAGTAGTGTGAAATATTATTTGCGTTCTCATATATTTCAGCACACCCAATATCCTTTGGAATCGTATTCTATTCTTGTTGCGACCGTTGTCGCAATTGACAATTTACTTCACAAAAACGTATAAAAGCAGATCGATATCGGTGACATGAATGTTATACAGGACCACTCCAAATGACTGTTTGTCCAGATGCAAATTACAAATAGTTTCAAGCAAATGTTTTTTAGCCGTCAGGGGGACATCAGTCAGAATGATTGCCTCCGTTGCAGCTTCGTTTGATGCAAAGATATGAACAGCGGTATGACTTTTTAAATGGCACCCTGTATTTTTTTATTCTGTAATTCATTTCCTCTCCTAAAGACGTATTCAAAAATGTGTCACAGTGTGTCATTCACTGAAACGCAACGTTATTAATTACATAACACAACATTGACGTTGACGCTCCCAGCGCTTAGTGCAGGTACTCAGGCTAATTAAATACATCCACGTGGTGATGTTGACAGAGGACAAATGTAAACATATGTAAAATGCACACCCGTCATTCCGTCAACCATCGTCAGTTGAAGAGTTGTGTGACTAGACTGTACACCAACGAAGAGAAGGTAGAAATGCTACTCAACTATGGGGAATGTAAGTTAGCAGAACAGCAATTGCAATACTGTTGTCTTATGTACGGATACATTTAGTACAGTAATGTAGTCCTTTTAAATACTGTTGTGTAGAGTAGGCTTTCAGTAAAGGCTGTCCTCCCTACAAACAGCGTCGACATAACGTTTCTATTATTGTTGTTGTTGAAGGTAGGCGAAATGCTACGCAGGCTGGCTCTGAGCACTACGGGACTTAACATCTGAGGTCATCAGTCCCCTAGAACCTAGAACTAATTAAACATAACTAACCTAAGGACATCACACACATCCATGCCCGAGGCAGGATTCGAACCTGCGGCCGTAGCGGTGGCGCGGTTCCAGATTGAAGCGCCTAGGACCGCTAGGCCACTCCGGCCGGCTGCTACGCAGTTTGCGGAACTGTAGAGGGAGCGATATTCTGACAAGAGCCCACCTTCCCGACGGATGTTTTCTCGCATTGTTGCGACTCTTCAGGGAACGGGAAACTTCAACCCACGACAGTGTAATCGTCGAAGCATTCGCACAGACGAAGCTGCCGAAGTTACTATTCTCGCTTCCGTTGCTATGAATCCACATGTGAGCACACGAGAGCTTGAACATGAGATTGGCATTCCTAAAACCAGTGTACATTGTATTCTTTCACGTCTCTGGTTCCATCCTTACCATGTACACCTACATCAACAATTGCATGAGAATGATTTCCACAATAGTGTACAGTTCTGTCAGTGGTCACAGCAGTGAATTCTCACCAACCCGAACTTCTTCTCCTATTTACCAATCAATGTTCCTTCTCAAAGGACAGGTAAATACAAGGAAAATGCATTATTGGTCCAGTGACAACACATGATGTCTTAGACAGGTGGAACATCAGCGTCAATGGAGAATTAACGTTTGGTGTGGGATGCTTGGTACTACAATTACTGGCCCTTATTTCATCAATGGTAGTCTAAACGGTACAGTGTATGCCAACTTCCTCAGACGAATTCTTCCTCCTCTTCTGAATGAAGAGCTGCTACGAATCAGAATACTTATGTGGTATCAACACGATGGATGCCCAGCTCATAATGCCTTGCGTGCACGTCGTGTTCGGAACCGAAGGCATCCTGCCAGATGGATTGGTCGAGGAGGAACAGTTACTTAGCCTGCTAGGTCTCCTGATTTAAATCCTCTGGACTATTTCTTTGGGGATGCATTAAAGACGTTGTCTATCGCGATATTCCAACAACTCAACAGGACATCCAGGAACGTATCGTGCCTGCTTGTAATTCTCCTTAGCAGGCAATACTGGAAGCAGTAAATAATTATTTCGTTCACGATTGCACCATTGTATCGGGGTCCAGGGTCGCCACTCTGAGCATCTTTGAATGTTCTACTCCTGGGCAATGGTACATGAGAGTCTCCAAGTCAATTTTGTGTTATGTTTTTACTTGGTTTTAATTTGTTTTCGGACAACTCCAGCCAGTGGACGAGTTTGACACCCCGGGCTCAAAGTCAGTGTTGTGCTATGTAATTAATAACGTTGTGTTTCAGTGAATGGTACACTGTGATACATTTTTGAATAGGTCTTTAGGAGAGAAATGAATTAAATGAATTATCGAATAAACAATGAAGGGTGCCATTTAAAAAAGTCATACCGCTGTTCATATCTTTGTAAGAAAACAAAGCTGCAACGAAGGCAATCATGCTGATTGATGTCCCCCTGACGGCTAAAGAACATTTGCTTGAAACATTTTGTAATTTGCATCTGGACAAACAGTTATTTAGCGTGGTCAAAATAAATGGGACACCCTGTATAGGAATACGGAGAAAGTTTTGTGCTGGAGCTTTGGATACTGATACGCCCGCTAAACCCGCTGGGCAGAACAGGTAATTAGGATTGTGGAGAGGGCCAAATAAGGTTGGGGTCAGTTTCACCTTCTAATTGTAATTTATTAACAACACATTTACAATCAAAGTGGCACATAGCCGAACCTTTACCGAATGCAACTCTTGCAACTCTTTCACGGCTGAAGGCCTCCAAACAAGGAATCTTAAAAATCAACAAGATAAAATGCACTTACAATAGCAAATAAAATAATTAAAATAACAAGTATCACACCTGAGTGGAAAGCCTCAAGGCAAAGCAGATAGAACAAACATATGAAAGGCGCAATACCAATGGCTGAAGGCCACAATTAAGTTTCAAAATTTTAAAATAGATTAGCATGATCTTTTAAAGGCAGAAGGCCGCAATGTTTAAGGTTGAAAGATACTTTTAAGAATAAGGTTGCAAGGCTGAAAGCCCACAATTAATTTTCCAAAATTTTTAAAAAAAATATAACCATAAGCCTTAAATTTTAAGTAGCTGAAAACATATAATTTAACACCGGTGAGAAAGACAATAAAGACAACGGCACTCAGAAGCCTCCAGGGAGGTCGGTCTGCCCTCGTTCACTTACGTGAGACAGGTGGTGAGCCCAACTACACTTGATCCGTCGGAACCCAACCAGGGGACAGTCACGGACCGACCCACTTGCTTGCCGTCGATCAGTATATGAGAACTCAGACACAAAAGGGTGCGGGGCAAAGTCAGAACATGCGGGGACCAAGCAGCAATCGGTATTGTTATTGTAAACTGTCGAAGCTGCGTTGGTACAGTACCGGAACTGATAGAAAGCACCGAAGCTGAAATCGTTATAGGTGCGGAAAGCTGCCTGAAGCCAGAGATAAATTCTGCCGAAATTTTTAGAAAGGCACAGACGATATTAAGAAAGGATAGATTGCATGCAACCGGTGCCGGTGTTTTCGTCGCTGTTGGTAGTAGTTTATCCTGTAGTGAAGTAGAAGAGGATAGTACCTGTGAATTATTATGGATGGAGGTTATACTCAACAACCGAGCTAGGTTAATACTTGGCTACTTTTACCGACCTCCCGATTCAGCAGCATTAGTGGCAGAACAACCGAGAGAAAATTTGGAATACATATCACATAAATTTCATCATCATGTTATAGTCTTAGGTGGAGATTTCAATTTACCAGATATAGACTGGGACACTCAGATGTTTAGGACGGGTGGTAGGGACAGAGCACCGAGTGACATTATACTGAGTGCACCATCCGAAAATTACCTCGAGCAATTAAACAGAGAACCGACTCGTAGAGATAACATCTTGGATCTACTGATAACAAACAGACCTGAACTTTTCGACTCTGTAAGCGCAGAACAGGAAATCAGTGATCATAAGGCCGTTGCAGCATCCCTGAATATGGAAGTAAATAGGAATATAAAAAAAGGGAGGAAGGTTTATCTGTTTAGAAAGAGTAATAGGAGGCAGATTTCAGACTACCTAACAGATCAAAACGAAAATTTCTGTTCCGACACTGACAATATTGAGTGTTTATGGAAAAAGTTTAAGGCAATCGTAAAATGCGTTTTAGACAGGTACGTGACGAGGAAAACTGTGAAGCACGGGAAAAACCCACCGTGGTTCAACAACAAAGTTAGGAAACTACTGCGAAAGCAAAGAGAGTTTCACTGCAAATTTAAACGCACCCAAAACCTCTCAGACAAACAGAAGCTAAACGATGTCAAAGTTAGCGTAAGGAGGGCTATGCGTGAAGCGTTCAGTGAATTCGAAAGTAAAAGTCTATGTACCGACTCGACAGAAAATCCTAGGAAGTTATGGTCTTACGTTAAATCAGTAAGTGGATCGAAACAGCACATCCAGACACTCTGGGATGATAATGGCATTGTAACAGAGGATGACACCCGTAAAGCTGAAATATTAAACACCTTTTTCCAAAGCTGTTTCACAGAGGAAGACCGCACTGCAGTTCCTTCTCTAAATCCTCGCACAAACGAAAAAATGTCTGAGATCGAAATAAGTGTCCAAGGAATAGTAAAGCAACTGAAATCACTCAACAGATGAAAGTCCACTGGACCTGACGGGATACCAATTCGATTCTACTCAGAGTATGCGAAAGAACTTGCCCTCCTTCTAACAGCCGTGTACCGCAAGTCTCTAGAGGAGCGGAAGGTTCCAAATGATTGGAAAAGAGCACAGGTAGTTCCAGTTTTCAAGAAGGGTCGTCGAGCAGATGCGCAAAACTATAGGTCTATATCTCTGATGTCGATCTGTTGTAGAATTTTAGAACATGTTTTTTGCTCACGTATCATGTCATTTCTGGAAACCCAGAATCTACTCTGTAGGAATCAACATGGATTCCGGAAACAGCGATCATGTGAGACCCAACTCGCTTTATTTGTTCATGAGACCCAGAAAATATTAGATACAGGCTCCCAGGTAGATGCCATTTTCCTTGACTTCCGGAAGGCGTTCGATACAGCTCCGCACTGCCGCCTGATAAAGTAAGAGCCTATAGAATATCAGACCAGCTGTGTGGCTGGATTGAAGAGTTTTCAGCAAACAGAACACAGCATGTTGTCCTCAATGGAGAGACGTCTACAGACGTTAAAGTAACCTCTGGCGTGTCACAGGGGAGTGTTATGGGACCATTGCTTTTCACAATACATATGAATGACCTAGTAGATAGTGTGGGAAGTTCCATGCGGCTTTTCGAAGATGATGCTGTAGTAAACAGAGAAGTTGCAGCATTAGAAAACTGCATCGAAATGCAGGAAGATCTACAGCGGATAGGCACTTGGTGCAGGGAGTGGCAACTGACCCTCAACATAGACAAATGTAATGTATTGCGAATACGTAGAAAGAAGGATCCTTTATTGTATGATTATATGATAGCGGAACAAACACTGGTAGCAGTTACTTCTGTAACATATCTGGGAGTATGTGTACGGAATGACTTGAAGTGGAATGATCATATAAAATTAATTGTTGGTAAGGCGGGTGCCAGGTTGAGATTCATTGGGAGAGTCCTTAGAAAATGTAGTCCATCAACAAAGGAGGTGGCTATACTTGAGTATTGCTCATCAGTGTAGGATCCGTATCAGGTCGGGTTGACAGAGGAGAAAGAGAAGATCCAAAGGAGAGTGGCGCGTTTCGTCGCAGGGTTATTTGGTAAACGTGACAGCGTTACGGAGATGTTTAGCAAACTCAAGTGGCAGACTCTGCAAGAGAGGTGCTCTGCATCGCGGTGTAGCTTGCTGTCCAGGTTTCGAGAGAGTGCGTTTCTGGATGAGGTATCGAATATATTGCTTCCCCCTACTTATACCTCCAGAGGAGATCACGAATGTAAAATAAGAGAGATTCGAGCGCACATGGAGTCTTTCCGGCAGTCGTTCTTCCCGCGAACCATACGCGACTGGAACAGGAAAGGGAGGTAATGACAGTGGCATGTAAAGTGCCCTCCGCCACACACCGTTGGGTGGCTTGCGAAGTATAAATGCAGATGTAGATGTAAAAGGTTACGAAGGTGATGATCCACAATGAAGTACGCATTAGCTGTCAAAATTACACATCATGTTTGACAGCGACATCGGGTGAGGAAAGGTCGCTGCCTGAAATTACGTTAGTGGTTCAATGGCTCTGAGCACTACGGGACTTAACATCTGAGGTCATCAGTCCCTTAGAACTTAGAACTACTTGAACCTAACTAACCTAAGGAAATCACACACATCCATGACCGAGCCAGGATTCGAACCTGCGACCGTAGCAGTCGCGCGGTTCCGGACTGGAGCTCCTAGAACCGCTCGGTCACCGCGGCCGGCTTACGTTAGTGGCCAGGGCAGATAACCGGAACACTAACGGCCAGAAGGCAGAAAATTCCGCTAGTACACGTGAATTTGAAATACGGTAATATCGTTAACTTCACTCAAAAAGAACACTGCCTCAATTTACGTCAGTAACCAGGGCAGAAATTTCCGCTGGTGCACTCGAATTGTAGTCAACCAATATAGTTGATTGCACCGCATGGCGGCTAAATTTCAGCAATAGAAACACTCGGAGTTGCTCACAGGAAAGCCTCCCCAACAGTGAACCACCGAAACGAACCACCACAACATGAATAGACGTGGCTTGAGTAGTTGAAACCACTACTCAACTTTGACGTCCTCGGTCGGTGAACCACGAAGCTCGTAGTGATCGGACAGCTCCACACACGCTCCGACACGGCGCAAGGACCCAGCCGACTGCACCGCGCGGAGACATCCTCCTTGGTCGGCACCAACGACCGACTGCCTGCTGGTCCGTCCGCGACTGCTGCTCTGTCACGACTGCACTGCTGGTGCGTCTCCCACTCACTTCCAGACACACGACGGCGGAAATACTGGCTCGGACCCAACCATGCACAGGAAACACGCCCACTGACTAAACGACATCCCTGCACCAGGAAAGGCCCGACGTGAGTTCCACAAGATGGTAACTGAAGGGGCCCAGCAGCGCTCGGAGAACCAGTTACACGTCGCCCGATGAGACGACCGATCTCTCAGAGGCAATACGCCGACAACATTTAAAATAACTTGTCAAAGGAAATAACGCCGACTATACACACAACCTGACAAACACGTGTACTAAGACCTAAACGACTCCCAACAGTAACTAAGCACACACAAGAAAATCGGGAGTTGATGCACACACACAGCCGACTCATGAATGATCGGCGAGCCAAAGCGCGTCGTCCGGTTGGACGACCGACCGATGATCCACCAAGACCGTGGCCCGGCTCAAGTGATGCGTAGCGGCAATGGTCGGGCGAGCCCTGTCGACGCAGACCTCACTGCTGCTCCAACCCGACTGCACTGGTGCCGCATTGCAACTCCCCGACTGGCAGGTCTGGACTGCGCTCCAGACGCGTTCCAACTCCTGACAGACCCGAACTCGCGACCCGAACTCACGACAGACAACGATCGGGAAGTAATAGCACTCGAGCAAAGATACTACGAGAGAGTATATATCGATACGCGCTGCTAGCGCTGCTCATGGTCAGGCAAAGCAGCAACTCAGTGACATTAGTCATTTACATTAAAACAGTGAGGTGGAAGTACGTTAAAAACAGGATGTAAAATACATGATTGCGGGAACACGAGCCATCACGGCTCAGATACAGTGAAACTTCCCTCCAGAAAGTTGCGTGTATTTTGCAGTGTAGCATCTTCTTCCTCTTTCCAATCCTTGCGTCTTTATCCCCTGTTTGCGATCGCATAGTAAGTCTCTGAGGTGTTAGTAGTTCATCCTGCACTGTGTAGTCACACATATAAAAGACACTTTTGACACTTTTAATAGAATCGACAATGCCGTGTAAATTAAAATTAGCCACAGTGCGGATTCGTTTCATCTTCTTATATTCGTGATAAGACATTAATTAGTTTATGTAACAAAAACAGGGCATAGACATAAGGTATAAGATCGATCTCCCCAGGCTTTTACTCGTCTGCATCATATTACTGCAAACATTACTAGCTGCCGATTTATTTATACAAAACAATGTAAATCGCACAAACGCACCTAGTAACAAATTCCGTAAGGTACCTCAGGGCCAGTTCCGGAACACCTTTCCTTACTGGTGACTTTTCATTTGGCGCCCCCATCCTCTCCTTTCCCGTCGTACACTTTCAGACGTATCAGTTTTCCTTATTAATTGTGATACGTACTGTACACAAATCTCGAGTTTTTGCTGCCCTGGTGGCCTTCTCAGCTTCATGTACCAAACGGTCGCTACTAGTAACTGTGATATGTTCTGAATACAAATCGATGGCGCCCCTCCTAACTGGGATCCCCAAGCAACGCTTTGTGTCGCTTGGACCTTAAACTGAAGTATATCTGTTTGTATCAGGAGGAAGAACCAGCCAAAAACTCTGTTCTGCCACGCAATACTTCCACAATCTGCCTCTGACGGAAAACGGTGGTCTAACAGGTATGCAGCCGGCCATTGTGGCAGAGCGCTTCAGTCTGGAACCGCGCTGCTGCTACGGTCGCAGGTTCGAATCCTGCCTCGGGCATGGATGTGTGAAATGTCCTTGGGTTATATTAGTTCTAAGTCTAGGGGACTGATGACCTCAGATGTTAAGTTCCATAGTCCTTAGAGCCATTTGAACCATGTAACAGGTGTGCGTGAATTAGTACACCGACCTCCCTTCACATGCTGTGCGCTTAAAACGCAGCCGGAAATTCTCGACCACTTAAATCTACCTATCGCTACTTATGATGCAGTTGTGCTTACACTCGGAAATGGGTTGGCACATCATTAAAGAAAGAACACTTTAATCCGTTACAGTCAAACAATGGAAAGTAAGGATGAAATGTAAAAATATTGTGAAAAGGAAAGTTGCTATTCACCATATAGCGGAGATGCTGAATCGCAGATAGGTACAACGAAAAGATCCCGCCTATCGGGATTCAGCATCTCCGCTAATCTGGTAAAATAAAATATGTTATCGAGATCCGCTGGCCGGTGTGGCCGTGCGGTTAAAGGCGCTTCAGTCTGGAACCGCGTGACCGCTACGGTCGCAGGTTCGAATCCTGCCTCGGGCATGGATGTGTGTGATGTCCTTAGGTTAGTTAGGTTTAATTAGTTCTAAGTTCTAGGCGACTGATGACCTCAGAAGTTAAGTCGCATAGTGCTCAGAGCCATTTGAACCATTTTTTTTTTTTTTTTTTTTGCTCAGAGTCATTTGAACCATTTTTTGTTATCGAGGTCCTTTGTGCTCAAATGTAATCGGTGTACATATTTTACAGAATTTATACAAAATTGGCAATAACATTTCATCTACAAACACACCTACAGGGATACTCTGCAAGTCACATTTAAGTGCCTGGCAGAGGGTTCATCGAACTACCTTCACAATTCTCTATTATTCCAATCTTGTATAGCACGCGGAAAGAACGAAAAGTTGAATTTTTCCGTACGAGCTCTGATTTCCCTTATTTTATCGTGGTGATCGTTACTCCCTATGTAGGTCGGTACCAACAAAATATTTTCATATTCTGAGGAGAAAGTTGGTGATTGAAATTTCGTGAGAAGATTCCGTCGCAACGAAAAACGCCTTTCTTTTAATGAAGTCCAGCCCAAATCCAGTATCATTTCAGTGACACTCTCTCCCATATTTTGCGATAATATAAGACGTGCTGCCCGTCTTTAAACTTTTCCGACGTACTCCGTCAGTCCGATCTGGTAAGGATCCCACACCGCGCAACAGTATTCTAAAAGAGGACGGACAAGCGTAGTGTAGGCAGTCTCCTTAGTAGATCTGTTACATTTTCTAAGTGTCCTGCCAATAAAACACAGTCTTTGGTTAGGCTTCCCCGCAACATTTCCTATGTCTTCCTTCCAATTTAAGATGTTCGTAGTCGTAATTCCTAGATATTTAGTTGAATTTACGGTCTTTAGATTTGACTGATTATCGTGTAACCGATGTTTAACGAATTCGTTTTAGCACTCTTGAGGATGACCTCTTACTTTTTGTTATTTAGGGTCAACTTCCAATTTTCGCTCAAGTCATAAATCTTTTCTAAATCGTTTTGCAAATTTGTTTTGATCTTCTGATGACTTTATTAGTCGATAAACGACTAATAAGGAACAGCAAAGGGATTAAAACACTACCTTGGGGAACGCCAGAAATCACTTCTATTTTACTCGAGGACTTTGCGTCAATTACTACGAACTGTGACCATTTTGACAGGAAATCACAAATCCAGTCACATAACTGAGACGATATTCCATAAGCAAGCAATTTCACTATAAGCCTCTTGTGCGGTACTGTGTTAAAAGCCTTCTGGAAATCCAGAAATACGGAATCGAGGTGAAATCCCTTGTCAATAGCACTCAACGCTTCATGCGAATAAAGAGATAATTGTGTTTCACAAGAACGATGTTTTCTAAACCCATGTTGACTGTGTGTCAATAGACCGTTTCCTTCGAGGTAATTCATGATGTTCGAACACAATAAATGTTCCAAAATCCTGCTGCTTAACGACGTTACTTATGTGGAACTGTAATTAAGTGTATTACTCCTACTACCTTTCTTGAATATTGGTGTGACCTGTGCAGCTTTCCAGTCTTTGGGCACGGATCTTTCGTCGAGCCAACGGTTGAAAATGACTTTTAAGTACGGAGCTAATGCATTAGCATACTCTGAAAGGAATGTAATTGGTATACAGTCTGCACCAGAAGATTTGCTTTTATAAAGTGCTTTTAGTTACTTCACTATTCCGAGGATATTTACTTCTACGTTACTCATGTTGGCAGCTATTCTTGATTCTAAGACATTCGTCAGAAGTCAGGGAGCTTGCGAGGCGGAAACTAGTTTCGACTGACAATTTCGCCCTACCGAATTAGCTACTTGCATGTAATATTCCAAACAAAGTCACCAGTCTTCTGACTGGTATGATGCGGTCCGTCACTAATTCTTCTCCTGTACCATGATATTCATCTCATAGAAGCAATTTCCAACTGCTTCGTCAATTATTTGTTGGCTAAATTCCAAACTCTGTCCTCCTTTACAGTTTTTATCCTCTATAGATCCCTCTAGTATTGTGGAAGTTATTATTCCCTGCCGTCTTCACAAATGTCCGATCATCATGTCCCTTCTTCTTGTCGATGTTTTCAGTATATTCCATTCCTCGCCGACGGTCATCGCCAACAATCTATAGCAACACTGAGCCAGTTCACAACTGGATAATCAGCCTTGCCCAGCGCCTGCTTAGCGACATTTGGTTTAATGACGACATGACGCCCTGTAAGCTTTTTTCAGTTAACGTAAGTTCACCGGTCAAGAAGTTAGTCATCCCTAGAGAAATCATTACAAGCCCCGTTTAATACCGGTAATTCCGGCCCTGAACTTGATACCGGCCTGTTTTCGTATGGAAGTCAGTCCACAAGATTGTGCAGGTACCACTCGCCGAGAATTTGATTGCGCAGTCCCACCAAATTGCGGGGATGCTTACGTCAATGTCTACCCTCTGTTCCAGGAAGGCCCACTGATTTTGTATGGTGGGGTCAAGTCAGGTGATTTTGCAGGCCAATCAAGATGTAATCTGTTTGCGAAAGTGTTTAGAAAACCAGACTCATCTTTTTCAGCCTGACAAACTCTGTTGTCGTGTTGGAAAACAGGGGTATCAACAGCATTCTCATCACGCAGGTGTTGACTGAAAGGCAACACCTGATCACTAAGAATGTTTAAAAAAACGTGCTGGTTCATGTTAGAGGACTCGTCAATGAGCGGGCCCAATTCATGATAAGAAAAACACCCCCCAAAATACCACAGCCCCATCTCTGGCTTGAACCTAATCTTGTAGACATACAGGATGAAATGCTTCACTTGGCCAATGGTGCAATCGGCGAAGTGCGTCACTTGAATATAAGCAAAAATGTCATTCGTCCGACCACATTACGTTTCGCTGTAATTGTCCACTTTCGACGATTTCTCGCCCACTGAAGAAGTGCAGCTTTATGTGCATGTGTGACCAATGGCTCTTGGTAGGTGACGGACTACAAATGTTCATTGCATGCAGTTCCTGTAGCAGTATTCTGTCACAAATAGATGTGAATGAACCGTCATTCACTGCCTGAAGCAATTACTATCGTGTTAGGGAGCGATTTTTATTCACAAGCCATGAAACGAGTCCTCGGTACCTCTTGTCAGGCTCTTACCCGACCACAATTCTAGCGTCGTGTTTCATAGTCACGTGTCTTACTTCAGTGGTTGTAGACACATTGAACAGTGCGCCACGAATCATCAACAAGTACAACTACACACATCCTATGGCCGTGGGCATGACCAAACACATTTGTTCTTTTTTGCCCCTTTGTCCATGTTCACGTACAATGTCTCCACGAAACATAAATGTCGCACTGATCGCTACGTCCATACTCTCATACAGAGGCAGTGCGTGACTCGGTCGCTGCGCCATGTGTAAATACTCAACGATTCATCTGTGTTGGCGCACTATGGTGACTAATTTTCTGTTCGGCGAGCTTATCTCTGCCTCAGTCTTCAGGTATTCTCACCAGCAAAACTATGCTTTGAAACACCAATTATAATCACTGTCCGCATGACGGTATGTATTCTGACTTATTTAACACGAAATAAAAAAATGCAAAGCTTATGATGTAACTAAGGTAGGCTGCCATTTGACATAGATTCGACCTCAGCCAGGCCCCAATGCGTTACCTTTTCACACAATGAGCCATCAGTCCTACTTATAGATTCTGAGACTGAAACGTACGTCAAGGAGTGTCTAACCTCGGAAACGGCTTCTACATTTTAGTTTGTGACATTTATATCCCTTCTAAAACTCTACGTAAATGCCCTCTGAAGCCGCTCATGATGACGTGACATTTTTGGCCGTGCTGCAGGCCAACCACCGCGATCATGGTCGCTTCCTGCCTTCACAGTGTACCAAGTATTGTGATTGCAGTTCTTAATTAAAATTTAAATATCTCTTGATCTACAACTCTGATCGACATGCTGTTTCACCGAACGCTCTTAAATAACCGAGTGCACCTGTACACCTTCTGTTCCAGCTTTATCCTTCTGCCTATAAAACGAGTCCTTCTTAAACTTGCAGGAACAAGTACATTGCCAGTGACAGCAGCCAGTGATTGCACGTATCACTTCTATGGCTAACTAGGATACCTCGAATATTGCCTTTAAATTAAATAATCTTAGAATAATGTTGTGAATATCAGGAATATTGTAAGACGACTAGTGATTAACGTGAGGGGAAACTCTTAACATAAGGAATGACACTCATGAAACTCAAACTGGAGATAGTTGTTATCTTCAGCAGTGAGAAAGAGAGCGAGTGTTGTTTGTTTGTGTGTGTGTGTGTGTGTGTGTGTGTGTGTGTGAGAGAGAGAGAGAGACAGAGAGAGAGAGAGAGAGAGAGAGAGAGAGAGGGAGAGACAGAGAGAGAGAGAGAGAGAGAGAGAGAGACGTGAACTCTCCTGTCATCACTGTGAATGGAATAGTCCTCCGTTTCATGTGAATGGAATTAATTTATTTATACTTCTCAATTCCAGCCTATTACATGGAAGCAGATAACATAAAAACCTACTTCCTACACGAGAAATCTAAATGCACCAAAAATTTTGAGAGCTTATAGTATAAATATCTGCGTTTCGGTTTGTGCAGACCTCTAATTTCAGTGTTGAGAATGACGTACCGAGTATCCTGGACAGACCTTCCAAGCCTCAAAAACGGCCACTAGGGAATTCCAGAGTCGTATTTTTTTTCTTGTGCCATTGTCCCGCATCGGTGCAGGCTCTACATGTCTATTATCGGATTTGGCATCGTCAATTTAAGGTGTGGCCCGATGTCCGTCCGGTCACCACCTCGTTACACCCCCAGGACGGAGTACATGTACCGCAACTGTCTGCGTTTAATGTTATTCATGTCGAAGTGAGTGAAAGTTTTCTCAATGTTTGCAAATCATGTAACTGAGGTATGACCTGGATATTAGTCCTACATTCACCTAGTAGGATGTGAGAAAACGCTTAAAAACCACACCCAGGCTGATCAGCACACTGACCCTCCTCATTAACCTGCGGGGTGGATTCAGTGCGGGGCCGTTGAACCTCTTCATGTCGGAAGCGGCGCTTAGGCATGCACAGTTATCTGAGTGGCTACTGGTGGATTCATAAGTGTGGGTTTGAGTTTATTACATGTGTCTGGTGAGGGACGAAGAATACAGCGTACTTAACAGCACCAGTTTTAATAGCCAGCTCGCAGCCCAGTTTAGAAAACCTTAGTGGTAGTTCCTCAGGAAATATTGCAGGAATGGATGTCTCTTTGTGTAAATGAGACCATGGTATTTCCTGTTCAGAAATGTGAACAGGTGTTGTTGCACCAAATGCATTTTGGTTAAAAAAATGGTTCAAATGGTTCTGAGCACTATGGGGCTTAACATCTGAGGTCATCAGTCCCCTAGAACTTAGAACTACTTAAACTTAACCAACCTAAGGACATCACACACATCCATGCCTGAGGCAGGATTCGAACCTGTGACCGTAGCGGTCGCACTGTTCCAAACTGAAGCGCCTAGAATCGCTCGCCCACTGCGGACGGCTGCATTTTGGTATGCCACGGAAAGTGGTCAAGATATTTAATAGCTGGACCAGGTACATTGGCAGCTGATCTTGGCTAGCTCACGAGTCTTAGTTGGCAGGCACCACCCCATCTACAGATGGAACTCTGAACAAGAGCAACTGAGGTGGAAATTCCACCAGATCATACCTACAAACAGTTAATGCACATACCACAGCATGCAAAACTAGATCATATTAGTTACTAAACTTCCACATCCGTACTTAACTCTGAAAATGTGCAGGACATTTACAGATAAAATTATCAATTAAATATTCATGTTAATGTAATATTTTGTGATAACTTATTAGCTTTAAATACCAGGTGGCCTAAGCACGCCTTCCTCCGCTGACCTTACTCAATTCCGCATACCAGGGATGCTGAAAGGTTTGCCTAAGCAGAAAACTACAAGGGACTGCACACCAACAGAGAAGAGACCCTGCTAAACGTAAGACCAGCACTTGAAAACAAATATTTTACAGCTATAACTGGTCCCATAGCTGGTCAGTAGCAAATATGCTTGCTGTCGGAGGGGTGCTGTTTTCCGGTTTCTGCGTTCAAGAAAAGTACCTGTGTAGAAGAATGATTCTTCACTAACCAGAACAATAGGCACTAGGGCAAAAGTCACACATCAAAAAAAGCTTTGCATCACCTCGGTTCTGAGAGTTCCGGAACCTGTACAGAAAATTGGAATAGAGATCAACATAAGCATCATTTCCGCCCTTTTTATTGCTCATGTAAACCACACGTTGCATGTTGTACCACCAACAGCGAGACCTTCATAGGTGGTGGACCAGATTGCTGTACACACCGGTACCTCTAATACCCAGTAGCACGTCCTCTTGCATTGATGGATGCCTGTAATCGTCGTGGCATACTATCCGCAAGTTCATCAAGGCACTGTTGGTCCAGATTGTCCCACTCCTCAACGGTAATTCGGCGTAGATCCCTCAGAGTGGTTGGTGGGTCACGTCGTATATCAACAGCCGTTTTCAATCCATCTCAGTCATGTTCGATATGGTTCATGTCTGGAGAACATGCTGGCCACTCTAGCCGAGCGACGTCGTTATCCTGGAGGAAGTCATTCACAAGATGTGCACAATCGGGGCGCGAACTCTTGTCCATGAAGACGAATGCTTCGCCAATATGCTGCCCATATGGTTTCACTATCAGTCGGAGGATGGCATTTACGAATTGTACAGCCGCTACGGCGCCTTCCGTGACCACCAGCGGCGTACGTCGGCCCCACATTCATAATAAACTTAAAGAAGCAGATGCACCCCAAAACAGCATAAGAGGCATAATATCTACATTTAGAGAATTTTAACGTTGACGATTTCTGGATACGGTTTAATGAACATTTAGAAATTTGTAAACAAGGCATAAAGCGTAAGCACGAAAAGAAACTTAGTAAGCTTTTCTGTCTGTTTCCTGGTGAAAAATGTCCTCAAAGTACTTTATAAAAAAGCAGTCACGTATTTTATAAAAGAATTCTTAATAAAACTAACATTACGTTTATACAGATTGAAACTGTCTTGCTTCAAAAAGGGCTGAAGTACAATGTCATGTCCAACTTGTCAGACAAAAATGCGATAGAAAAAAATGCTTGTCGATCTAAAAATTGGTCTTGATTGTAACACAATAGATAATTCATGTCGAACTAGAATTGCTTATGATGTAGCTAACATTCTCAGTAAAAATACAGCCTCTCTTCATAATGTTACGCATAACGATAGAAAATTGGTTAATTCCATACATAATAAACTTAAAGAAGCAGATGCTCTAGTAACTAAGTCTGACAAACGTTGCGCTTTACTTATTGCCTACAAGTCTGAATATATTTCCAAAACCCTAGATTTTTGTAACGAAAATATTATTTAGGAACTGCATGAGGATCCGACTCCAGAATTACAAAAAGAAGTCAGGTCAGCCATCAATAACGCAAAATTTCTAATCAAACCTTTTCAGAAGAAAATGCCATCAACATGAACCCCCGCCCCCAAAACTTTCAATTTTAAATCCACAAACCTAACCATCCGATTCGGCCGATATGTAATAGTGTGAATAGTGCTTACCATGATTTGGCCAAATTCCTACATGAAATTCTGAAAAAATCATTCGTTTTCAAGAACAATTATTTCATCACCAATAGTCACGCCTTAGTCCATTAAATAAAAGATTTAGAATGCAGTTCAGACACCAAGTCGTTTTCATTAGACATAAAAATTCTTTACACTAATGTACCTGTACAGGAAACGCTTACAATCGTAGAAAAAAATTTGCGTCAATTCAAAAAAGATTTTTCAGATGAACAGGTCACTGATTTCATGAATCTCATCACAGTCGTAGTTAGGTACAACTATTCTGAATTTAATGAACAATTGTACCAGCAATCCGACGCTCTCGCTATGGAAAATCCCTTGGGATATTCTAGCCGATATTTTCATCAACTCTCTAGAAGAAAAGTTTTTCAACTATTTTTCAGCTTCAACACTAGGCATTTTCTCTTATTTTAGACATGTTTATGATATTTATGTCATCTACAAGGAATCTGCTGATGGCATTGACCGTATTTTAAATCTCTTCCATGAAGTTCATGAGAAAATATCTTTCACCATCGAACTTGAAAACGATAACCGCCAATTAAACTTTCTTGACTTGACGCTTACAATAGAAGAAAATAAAATCTCGAAACATATACTGATCAGATCGTACCTGCGTCTTCTATGCATCCACAATCTCATAAAAACCATTTCTTTCACTCTCCTATTCACCGAGCTACTTCTATTCCACTTTCGAAAGAAAAATTCAACGATGAAACCAATTTACTCAAAACGATAGCAGTTAATAATGAGTATGAACCTGTCATAGTAGATGACATTCTTAAAAAGAAAACTGTTAAAAGAGTTACCACGCTGGGCACTTCTATCACTGAATCTAACCCAAAAAAATATTTTTCCATTTCTTTCTGGGGGCCCATCTCCTGTCAGATCCAACGCCTTCATCGTAATAAATACAACTGCAACGTTGCCTTTTCTACCAATAATAATCTGAAAAAAAATTTTCATTCATAATTTAAAATCGACTCGCTCCCCTTTAGAAAGTTCTGGCGTCTATTTTCTGCGACACCTGCTCTTCTTTCCACGTAGGACAAACAGGACGTGCCTATACAACCAGATATAAAGAATTTAAGAAAAAATAGCATTAGCACCCAAAATCCGTCTTTTGCTGACCATCTTGCACACCGAGTAGAAAGGGAGTAGATTAGATATTCTTGAAGAATTAGAGATTTTTAAACATCTTTCTCAAAATGATAGCCTCATTCTCAATGAGCAGCTGCAGTTGCGTAATAAAACTTTCTACAACGCTATAAAGCAGTTACTTGACATTTAATTTCAGATCTCCTCGTGCAATTACTGAAAGGCTTTTTTTTCCATCTAAGTCAACTGATAATTTTTCGTTTATTAAATGGTTTATTGGCTGTATTTCACGTTTATCAGGTTTTTTGGGGGGATCTGAAAAAACACTTAATTTAAGGTAGTAATGTACGAAATACTAAAATTTACAAATCAATAATGAATCCCAATGATGATTAATATTTATGAAACCAGTTCGAAACCATATTATTTCTGAGATAAATCATAAATTCAGATTGTTTCTATATGAGAGTTGACACATTCACTCAGATAAAAAACAGTAAAGAAACAAATTCCATGCTGATAATAAAGTCTTTGAAATTTAGTGCTATATATTAGAGAGTATGTCAAAACGGCATTTGTCATTAATAAAAATGTTGTGACATTTTCTTTGGAGTTTGACCGCCTATAACGCAAATATAAAACTGAAAATGTAATAAAGTATTGAAGAATATCGTGAAAAGTTAATTCCAAGATATCTTTTTCTTTCGACAAAAAAACAAACTGAAGATTATGATCGCTTTTAGAAATCTTACTTATGGTTAAGAGTTCGAAATTCATGATTCTCTGTGAGAATGTAATTAAATATAATCATGAAAAATGTTCTTGACTAGTAGCCATGTCATTACTCAATTTTCTTTCACTAGTGCAAGTTGTTGGTATAGTTACCATCAAGTTTAGCAAAACACGAGAAAAAATATTAGTTTCCGAAATTAGGTCATTTAACGATTTCCCCTTACTGCTTCTCAGTTTCTACTAATTGCTTCAAAATTTTCAGTGTCATTAAACAGACACTTCCATTTCAGATTTCACAACATTAACTTTTCTTAAATTTTTCGTAACGCTGGGGATTTCGTACCTCACTTGGTAAAAGCGAAACCATTATATGATCACTTTGTTGTTCGTCTGTCTGTCTGTCAGTCTGCCCAAAACCCTTTTTCTCAGGAACGGTAAACGTATCAAGTTGAAATCTCTTCCACGTTCTAAGGTATTCGGTCCCATGGTGGTATAGAAATATAAAGCTTCTAAGTCAATGCAGACAAAAGATACGGCCATTTACATCACAACATGATACTCCCAAATTCACTCATTAAAACCTATAAGGTACTTTCTATTGACCTAGATTTACGAAATTTGGGGACAAGCAAGGTTTCAGTAGAAGTAATGGAAAAAGTTAGAAAAATGTTAATTTGTAAATGTATCACACATAAATATTTATTGGCCATTTGTTATCTGGCTTCAAATATAAAATTATCACATTCTCGAAAGTTTTGGAATAGCCTGGGACTGATATCTTGCCAGTACTAATGTCAATAAAAGTCGAAAACTGTAGAGTTTATCGTTTTGCGCGATGGTAAACTGTCCATATACATAATTAAGTATCTGCGGAAGTATCAGAGGACGATACTTACTTGCACATGGCCAATTTTGTAAACTTCGATTCCAGTGGCTACATCAGAGAGTCTAATGGTAATTAAGTGGAGTACGCTAAGCAGAGCTCAGACTATGAGTAGTCTGGCTGAAATTGTAGACCTTGGATGTCAGTCCCAATAATCCATTTAAAACTGAGTTTATTTGCTGGTTCTCTCGGTTGTTGAACGACGAACCAAGTGAAAGATTACGCTTCTGTCAATGGTGAAACACTTGAAGAGCTGCGTACTGCCCTTTATCAGGTTTGAGTGACCGTACAGAGATTCTATGTTAGTGTTATACCTTGAATAAAAACTTGGAAGTGAGAGTGGGGGAGGCGGCCGTCATTCCCCCTCTTTGCCGGGCCTTCCTCTTGCATCCGTCCTTGTGCAACGCGTCTGTTACTGTTAGGCAGTGACACAGGTTGCCCAGAAAACAGAGCATGCAAGGCACATGTTTTACTGCAATTCAAGTGAACGCACCTGATACTGGAGGTATAATACTACGAAACGCATAACAGAAAGTCAGATAGAAATGACTTGTTACAGTTACTTGTGGTTACTGATTAATGTTGAATAACAGTCATAGCAAAAAACAACCTAAAATGCTCACATTCAGTCATTCCGCTTTCTTGTCACAATTATACAGGGCAGTTCAAAACTAGACGTCAAAACTTCAGGAATGGATTCCTCATATAACAAGGGAAAAGAGGCCAGTTAACATGGGCTCTTAAACCCATACCTCAAGAGCTTTTAGCACGTGTGCAGTAGAAGAGATATACTTCGCAGTAGCGAAGATGGAACAAGTTCTCATTGCTGTCACAAGGTGCATTTTACAGTCCATGTTTACTAGACTTTCCTTCTCCATTTGGTCCATACTACGTACTCCTAAAACATGGAAAGCAAAGAGTTAGGATACCATAGTATCGAAGATGAAGTGTTACTCATAGCTCTTGAGGTATGCATTTTAGAGCCCAAGTTTACTGGACTCTTTTCTTGTTGTTGTATGAGGAATCCATTCCTGAAGTTTTGCCGTCGAGTTTTCAAACACCACGTGTAAGCCACTAGAAGTACAATATGTGACTTATCAAACGCACAGCAGCACAAAAAGGATTGTTACGATTCTGACTAAAAAGTTGGATTTTGCAATATGTTTAACTGTCAGTTTGTCTAGTTATTTACATTTCCTGGGATAAATCCATCTCTCGGATCACAACCACTGCATAATTCACACAGCAATAAAATCATGTTTTACATAGACAATTAATAATAATTATGGTTGATTAGTTTTAATGGCTGATTTTGTCAGTAAGCTGCAACTGCACTAATGGGTTTGATGTTTTTTACTTCCAGAACGCGGTCTATCTCTATATGATTTATGTAACAGCCTACAATTAAAAAGCATACTGACAGAAGAAAATGGTAGGGGGAGGAGAACAAGGAAGCAGTAATGCAGTCACTGAAGAGGGCGTTGCAGAGACGCCGCATGAAGACGCACAGCGGCAACCCGACAACCAGAAGACTCGCGCGGACCACAAGCGGGACAGGAAGCGGCGGGAACTCGCACGTTCCTCACATTCCGTGGACCAAGCCGTGAAGGGGGACCTGCCGGGGTGTGGAGCGAGTCCAGGTACACAGTTGTTAAAAACTCCATTGAAAATTAACTATAGTTAAAATTGCTACCAACAATTTGTGCATATTCGTCGAAAATTTAACATACGTATCAAAAAAATTAAATATGCGTAAGGCATATTTGGCCGAGAGTGTCCTACTGGGGAGTTTTGGTCGCCTTGGTGTTAAGTCATTTTATGTGACGCGACGTCTGCGACTTGCTTGTCGATGGTGATGAAATGATGATGAGGACGGCACCCACAAACCCAGTCCCGAGTGAAGAAAATCGCGCCCCTGCCAGGAATCGAACCCGGGATTCCATGATCGAAAGTCAACAATGCTAATCACAAGACGATGAGCTACTGACTAACATATCAAAACTCTCAGAATAAAACAACTTTCAAAAACTATTATATTAACCTTCCTAGTACCACTGGTATCAATATGATCCCAAAAGCATTTTGGAAATATATTTCATCCTTTTTAATTTTTACAACACCATAAGACTTCGATATTGCAGTGTGCGTGTTGGTAAGAAGAACGATGGAATGTTCCTTCGGACATGAATGCATGTCCCAAGGAACAGGCACTGGGGCGACAGGAGCCAATATGAAATACTTGCGCAGTTGTGCATACGGACAAACATCAGCTGAATAAGGAAATGACAATGAAAATTTGTGCCAGACCGGGACCCGAATCCGGATTTCCCGCTTTA
The DNA here is from genome assembly GCF_023864345.2 of Schistocerca serialis cubense. Lineage (NCBI taxonomy): Eukaryota > Metazoa > Arthropoda > Insecta > Orthoptera > Acrididae > Schistocerca > Schistocerca serialis. The sequence goes on along the minus strand of NC_064641.1, from coordinate 351,136,284 downwards.
CAGGAGACGTCGCCTTAACCACTTCGACTATCAGTGGACGACTCACAGTCAGACCCCAAACATCCCTATGTATCGTTCCTGTGTCACAACTAGTACTTGTACACACGTTTGTGCACAGATAGCCGAAGCGGTTAAGGCTCGCGTGAAGCGAGAAATTCAGGTTCGAGGCCTGGTCCGGCACAATGTTGCCATTCCCTTATACAGCTGATGGTAGTTCGTATTTGTAACTGCATATACATTTCATGTACATTAAAAGTTATTCATGTTTTTTGCACCGAGTACCGCTGGGGTCAATATGACTCCAGCTTAAACTCTTCGATTGTTTCTTGGATGTAACATTTATGAAAATAGAGTGATAAATGTTCTGTCGGACGGCTGCTAATTTCTGTAAACAGTTGTTAGGGTTTCTTGCATCAGCTGTTGTGATCTTCCTGATACCACCGGAGACATTACGAACCCGTAACTACATTGGAAAATCATACCTCCCACCTTTTCAAAGCTGTTTTTTTTTTTTTTAATTATATGACTTTCTCTCTCTGAGTGAATTGTATCCAATGACGTTTTGTCCAGTGTTCTATTTACAACACTTTAAAATTTATTTGTGGTTTTTAGCAATGAGTACCACTGGCATCAATATGACCCCAATCTAATTTACTTTTTTTTTCTTGAACGTAATACTTCTGAGAATAGAATAATTACTGTTATATTAACCAACTGTAATGTGTGTTCTTATGTTTGTTCACCAAAATACTGACAATATATCCGGTGTAAATTACTTGGGGTCTGTATGACTCCAGCGGTACTCAGTGAGACAAAAAAAAATCCGGATAGTAGGAAGGTTAAATAGCTCTCCACTATTTTCTATTTTAAGCTAAAACTTTCATGACCTATTTAGCTTTTACTACTGAACAATTTGTTGTTTATGTCCATTTAGAATACATCCTTGCTTACAGTGAAATTTGCTACAGAAGATGGAGCAAAGAGCCATCGTAAGTTGTTCATTCAGTCCACAGAGTCATTTGCTGCAGCTCTCCACCCTAGTCTATCATGTGCAAGCCCCTTACTCTCTGCATCACTGCTCCACTCTACATCAATTTTTACCTGCTCACTGTAGTCAAACCTCGGTCTCCGTCCTCTATTCCTCCCTCCATAACCAAACTGACCATTCCTTGACGCCATAGACTGTGTCCTATCAGCCGATTGTTTCTTTGGGTCAAACTGCACCATGTATTTCTTTTATCTCCCGAATTAGATTCATCACCTATTTGTTTGTTATCTTATCTACCCATGCAATCTTTAGCATTCTCCTGTAACACATTTCAAAAGTTTCTGTTTTCTTCTTGTACTAAACTGTTTATCATCCACGACTCACTTCCGTACAAGGCTACACATCACACAAATGACTGCAGAAAGCATTTTCGCATACTTAAATTTACTTTGATGTTAAAACACATTTTCTTGTTGACATACTCTACCCTTGCTATTCACAGTCTGTATTTTACACGAACCGCTTCCTGCAGAAAGGCAACGTGTCCATATTTCCTACTTCTACAGTATGGAGGGAAAACTGAGTAAAACCGGTTTAATGTAATTTATCTCCTGATTTATATTTCTGGTTTCTAGATGCATGTATACTTGCTTATTATACACATGTTAAAGTCAAATATGACGTAAGAGAAAAAAGGAGGATGACTTCGTAGGTGGACATGTTCCCTTTCTGCAGTACGCTGTGTTTTCAAATTAATTTGAGGGTTAAGTTACTTGTTTTGAAACAGAATTGTGCTTATAAACGTCTTTTATTGTAATAAACATTGTTTGTTGCATATATTTCAGAATAATATTCTTAGTTACCTTCAACTGTATCGCGAAATGCCGTTCTTGTCGGTCATGATGTGACTAAATCCCCAACACTGCACCTAGTCTTGAAGGATATAGATGAAAGACGTCTTGGTGTCGTCCATTTTTTTGTTCTTTATAGGCTACACAGATCGTAGGCTTTCTTTCAAGGGAGACCCTGAGAACCCTTTTCCGGTGTCTACGAACGACTCTATCACAAGGATCGTCGTTCAACCAGGTTCTTTTGTGGAACGTAGACCCCCAAGAATTGTACTAAACAAAAGAATCCACTTTCATTTGAACAATAGAAAACTTGCCATCATTCCTTGAGGAATGTTTTATGAGTTCAACAACGGCACCCAACACCATGTTCCGAACTAGTTCCCTATCTGTAGTAACCGAAAAACTGACGCCATTCCCAGACTCTTCCTTTTTATGGTAAACAATACATTCATCCACTCACAACCATAATCGTCAAAAAACGGATATTTATAAATTTCGGACTAGTTGCCTTTCTGTAGTAAGCCATTCAATTATACTTCCTGTTTCTGACAGCGTCACTTCTTTCGCTGTCCAAAATGCAATACTCATCGAAAACTTTTGTTAGTGTTTGTCTTATAACCTCTTTTTCAAGGCATTAAACATGGAGGTCCATTGTTCTTCCAAGCACTTTGCCGCCTATGATAGAACTTAATGTCATCTTCATACCTTAACGATTTATTTCTTCTTCCTAAACTTGAACTCTTTTTGCAAATTTCTCTTTGAATTCTTTCACTAGTTGCTCAGCAAACACATTGAAAAACGTCGGGGATAGGCGACAACCCTGTCTCATAACATTCTCAAGCAATGGTTCCCTTCTATGTTCTTCGATTTTTACGACTGCAGTTTGGTTTCTCTTCAAGTTGTAGATTCCCTTTCGCTCCCTGGGTTTTATCCTCTTCTAGCTTCAGATCTTCTAAAAGTAGATTGCAGTCAACACTGACAAAAACTTTCACTAAATCAGCAAGTGCTATAAACGGAAGTTTCCCTTTCCTTAGTCTGCTTCTAAGATAATTGGTAGATACAGTATTGACTCATATGTTCCTCGCGTGTTTCTCTGGGACCCACACTGATCTCCGAGGTCGTCTTAGCCCTACACTGTAACACCAGGAGTGACACCGCTGAGCCTCAGCAAAACATTGGAAGAAGGGGACCTCTCCCCATGTCACGGTCATATTAGCTGACGATGATTGCTCAGGGCTCAGGGGAGTGCAGAACCACGATGCATCACTGAACGCAATGGAACGTCGTTCATCAGTAGTCCACGTTTCGTCGTCACGGCACCAATCCAAACACAGCTATCAGTTTTAAACACGACTGTCTCTCAGCAAGCGTATATAAATTTCAACATAGGAAACACACAGCTAACAGTTTGAAAATAACTGTCTGGTACATTAACCTAGGTTTAGATACCTCTAAGGATTTCTTCATCATAATGAAATATTAAGAAATTTTACTGTTACATTGCAAGAAACAATGGTCAAAGATTCAAGTAGTTACGCTCAACTCAAAACTTAAAGTTGAACACGTTCCAGCCTTTGACACGTATGCCTTGCTGGAAGCATCAGGCAATTCTGATGAAGATATCCTTAGAGGTGTCGAAACCTAGGCCAATGTACCAAATAGTTATTTGCAACCGGTCGTCTGTGTGATTCCTATGCTGAGACAGCTATCAGTGTTCTGGTGTTAACGATTGCCTACACATGGGATGGTAAATTCGCTAACCCAGCTGCTACTGGACTAGGTGTGGGATGCGCAGAATGTTGCAGGAAGTGCATTAACTGTTTTCAGATGGCAGGCGCAGATGTGAAGGAATTATGATGTTCTTGGTGCTCGTAGCGGCGATCCTCCCTTCTGGTGATAGGACGCGCTGGACCGGAACCTTGACGAAGAAAACAACTGCCCTCAGATTCCCATATAGTTCAACATCGGGCCACTGTCATATCCGAATGCCGCTCAACTGTGGATATTGCAAGTTTCGACCACCTGGTCAAATGGGGACCCTCAATGGGACAGTGAGGTGCTGATAACGTTGTCTCTTACGAGTACGCAACGTACCCGTGCCCTTCAGAAGGTTCGCTTTACATCTGACGCTGTTCGAACCATTTCCTTATCTAGCCAACCCTGGTAAAAACATTAAACACTCTGGTGGTCGTCCTAGCAGTCACTTGCAAATCGAATAATTTACATACCGCCGAAGGCGAGTGTGTGTGTGTGTGTGTGTGTGTGTGTGTGTGTGTGTGTGTGTGTGTGTGTGTGATTACGTTAACATCCGACTGTGTCTTCTGGATGCTTTTTTTTAATTTTTTTTTTCAGGCAGTTTGTAGTAAGGTTCGTTTTTAATTTCCTTTTGCAACTTTGCGAGTAACTTGCACCAGAATACAAAAATTCGATAGGAACCCTTGACTAGGAGGCAAAGGTTCCCCAATCCCGAATGTAGTTCGTAGTCGACAGTCGATGTGACCTGCTGCTTTCTGTTATAAAGGGAAGCCTCCACGAATTTGATCTTCCAAGTAGAATTTTATGATCCACATAATCCTAAGCCCTGAAACCGTCACAGAACAAAGCTACGAAGAACGAGTCCATTTTCCATGGCAGACTACATTTCTGGAATTTCTGAAAAGGCTGTCATGAGTAAAATATTTCTGAAACTAGAGGTAAAATACTTATCTCCATTTTTATAGTTGGACGCCACTGTCGCCTGTTTAAGTCTGTCACGAAGTATCCCTTGCGGCAGTGACTACAGTGGTAACTCAGCAGGAGTTTTATCGCTTCAACACAGGACTTTAATACTCTGTCAGACACACCTTCAAACCCAGAAGAGATTTCACTCTTCAGATACTTCTGTTGCCTCGCACAGGGTGCATACTTTCAATCAATGTCTGCACATGGTACAAAAAGAGTATGTCTATTTAATTCCAGATAATGGTTGCTCTTTAGCAACCGCAATGTCTGCCACTCTCGTCAATGAAATTGGTTGTTAGTGGTTTCAGTGAGCCAATATTTCTGTTGTAGTTATTAACTAAGACTTTAATTTTATTTTTGTCACTTCTTTTGTTTTTTCTTCTGCTTACTAGTATTCCCAATCATTTCTGCATTTTTCATGGCAAGCTTCAATTTTCTGTATATTGTGCATGAGTTTTTTTCTTTCTGATACCAAACAGAAGCATCTAACAAAACTAGTTATAATAGAGTTTTAATGGCCTTGTCACGCTGGATCCATTGGTTCTCGAAAGATCACGGACGTTAAGCAACGTCGCTTCCCGTTAGTACTTGGACGGGTGACCGCCTGGGAACATAGGGTGCCGTTGGCTGATGGACACGCAAGTCGCCGAAGTAGCGTCCAATTGAAAGATGTTCACCATGCCATTGAGCAATACATTATTACTATTATTGTTATTGTTATTATTATTACTTGTACTGTAAATGTATAAAGGTTTCCGTTCTTCATACAATGATTTTAATCACACATAGCAATCACTCTCAGCCATTTTATACCCACTGACCTCCTCTAGATTTCACGACGAATTACAGGCGCCAACTATAAGCATCCATGTATCTCTTGTATATTTTCTAATGTCACCCCTTATCTCCTGGAATCAATCAGTAAAATTCATTGGCTCGCGTACTGTCCATTCACTTAACTGCACGTCACACCCTCCTTCACTTCATTGTCAGTGCATTCATAATTACGTCGTCTACTCCACTTGTTTCCCTTACCTCTTCATTGTTCACTGAATACTCCTGAGTTTTAAATGGTTTTCATACTAGAGGTCTATATTCACTCCCATGAATCAAATTACTGATTCTAGACCTTACGTTTCAAACATACTGCATGGTTCACTTTGAAATCCTTTCTTATTCTTCCAACAGCAGTACCTGATCACTTTTACTCTGCTTCTTTCTTTTGGTGCCCATCCAGTTGTACTCTTTATTCGCCTCATCTGTCCTCTCCTGCTTCTAGTAAGTTTTACCCTCATCAGTCTTAGAAGAAAACTGGACACAAAGTGATGGAGGAATAAGTTTAAGATTTCTTACCAGATTTCTTCCAGTAATATTTATTTAAACACTATAGTAATTGGTTAAGTTTCTGTGATACTTCATTTTTTTAACTTCTTGTTGTGTTTTATCGTCATCACTTGATAATTTGCTTTTACATCTCATTCACTGAAGAAATTTGGGTCTATGAATAAAATGGCTCTTGCACTATATCCTTCGATCCTTGTTGGGAATTTAACTATAGGAAATAATCCAAAGCTACACATCAACAACGTTAAGTGTCCTCTGTCACTGCTAATAAAGAGAATATCAGTATCAACGAAGCCGCAAATAATGATTTTCCAGCTAAGCTGGTGTAATGTTATTAATACGCTCTGTAAACGTCCAATGAAATTCAAGGTGTTTCCGCTGGTGGCTTCTTATCTATTGATGTACCTTGACCACTGTTACGATACAGCATTCGAACATTTGTTGAACACAACATTTACTAATCTCTGGGGCCTGGATCTCGACACCAGTTTTTGTAAATGTATCCATTCCCTCTTTTCATTTATTCGTCTTAAAATAACGTTAGTATCCATATGGAAATATCCAGATTAATTGTTCTGCAGATGCACATGACACTTCTGTTTACATTCCATTTGCGCTTTCATTTCCCTGGACTTATAAGAGAAATGCTCCTTTTTACGTATAATGGTCTTACGTTTTGTTGGAAGACACTACAACTCTTCTCTCAGATCCACATATTCTGCCAAGCAGCAGAATTTTGCTTTAAAAATAGTTGTTTCAACTGTATCCATATTTTTTACTCTGCAGCTCTATGATTCGGAATAATTTATCCTGAAAAGCGACCAAATTAAAATGTGTGAATTCAGTGGGGTAGGATGAACACTCTCTGATAAATCTTTTCATGTTTCTAGCAATTAATAGCGCAAGCAAGTAGCCGTTTACGTAAATCATTCGAATGAAGATCAGGTGGCTTTTTTTTTTTCGATCGCTGTGAGAGGTTGTTGAGTGTATCACTCAAAGAGTGATACAGTCTTCGCAGATACGTATCTGGCACCTCGATTGTGTAATTCATGTTATGATCACAACTGCTGCCTGTATCTCCGAAGTCAGGTACATGATCGTCTACATAAATGCGGTTCCTTAAATCACAGCTTGAATCATCGAGTCTTGCACTTACCTTGAAAATACGACAAACCTGCTAATTTTCACGCGAATTCTCTACTACATGGCCCAGACGCAATCATGTGACCATCAGCTACGTTCGATGTCAACGTGCAATAACCATTCTCACACGGCAGATCTAGCACTAGCAGTGGAGGGTGTATAAAGCGTGCCGGGGGGACGCGAAAAACAGTGCCATCGACTGAACACCATTAAAGCAATCAAATTAAATTTTTCTGAACCCTATAATGCCATCGGCGTTGTAATGCAAAAACGGAGCGATTTACACGACGTCAAAAAGGGCATGATCATTGGCTTTCGGACCAAGGGTGGGAGCATTTACGAAACACCTTGCATGGCTAAATGACCCTATCCAAAACCGGCTTGAAGCAACTGTGGCGCACCACGGGCCATAGATGATAGGGGTGAATGACGGCTGCAGAGACGAGTACGGGCGAATAGACATGCAACTGTTGAGCAACTGACGGTCCAGATGAACCAAAGAGCTACCAACAGTGTCTCCTCAACGATCGTTCAGCGAACATTGCTGTGTGCGGGCCTCGCAGCAGGCGCTTGGTTCATGCCCCCGTGCCGACTGCTGTTCATCAGTGGTGAAGACAGGGATTTGAGCTCCAAAATACAACTGGTCGTCCTCCTTGACCTTTTCAAGTGAATCACGTTTTATGCTCCACTGGACGCAAGACCATTGGTGGGTGTGTACAGCCCTGTAAGAATCGTCCAAGCTGTAGGAGGGGCTTCATGGATTGGGGAAAGTTATCGTCGCGTTCCCTGAGTGGTCTCGTCATTGAAGAAGGCACAATGGATGATCGCATCTATACTTGGGGACCCATGTCGTTACCTACATGTAGTTTGTTTTTTCCTCGGCACGATGGCATCTACCAGAAGGACAACGCAAAGTGTCACACAACTCGCAGTGTATGTGAGTGTTCGAAGAACACCAGGCTGAGTTCGGCGTACTTCCCTGGCCACCAAGCATCCCGAATTTAAACCCAGTCGATAATATATAGGACGATCTCGAACGCACTGTTTGCCCCACGGATCCTCAACCGAAAAACCTGGTGCAGCTAGACGAGGTATTGGAGGGGTCATGGCACACTCCTTTCAATACCCTCCAGAACATTACTGACTCTCTTCCTCCACGTCCGCGCTGCTAAAGGTGGTTATTCAGGCTTTTCACAAGTAGTCACATTATCGCGACTGGACCGTCTAGTTCTAGTTCTGACATTCTGCTCTAGAGACTGCTCTCCAGTAACAAGATCTCCTTGTAGCTCTTAAGTCTTTATTTTCTAGCCTTTGCTTGCACCTTATATCCTCTGCTATTACACTGTTTCTGAACGACTTGGATCGCCAGAAAATGACCAGCAACGGCGTCTCCTGGAGGCGCTAGAGACGGGGGACCTGCCGGCGTTCCAGGAGCTGCTGAAGTCTGGAACCGTGGACCCCATCTTCCGCTATAAGCCTCCTTTCTTCAAGAAATTCGGCACCTGCCTCGAGATAGCCTGCCGCACCGATGGCCGAGCAGCTTTCGTCCAGGCACTGCTGAATAATGGAGTGCGGCCCAACAACATCATTCTGCCAGAGCCCATACACTATGCAGCCAAGTGAGTCGCTACGTAATTGTATTTGGTTCTGTAACCATAAAAACACTTTCTATATCATTTGTTTTAGTCATTTGCAGATGGGCGCTGGGCATACGAAAATTGATTTACCGATATAATGTAATCGATGTAGTCTACATCGTCAGCACTGTGGCTGCGTTTGATGTGATAGATCACTTATCGTAAACCGAGGAAACGGCAGAACAATAGTGTCCACAACCCACCTTCGTCAGATACATGCAAAATACTAGTATATTAGAATACCTGAAAGTTCTATCAGGCCAATTTAAGAAGCAAGAGATTTCTAGTATTGCTTTGATGGGTGTGGTTTTGGAATCCTACATTGGTATGGTTGTGGAATCCTTCGTAATAGAGTTTCACATTCTTTTATATATTATCACTCTAAAGTTTTGTCGAAGGGACTTCCGTCAAACAAAATATTGGAATATACTATTATCAGCAATGATAAGATCCGCTGGAGTTTTAATTCTTTTATTTTCTAAAAGAAAAGCACAGATCGGTTTCTGACCTGTATGTGTCCCATCATCAGATGCATTAAAAATGTGAGTCCATAAAAGCGGAAAAGTCGAATAACGGAAGTTAAATTATGTTACAATATTGTATCCTTTGTAGATGACATAAAACTGGAGGCTTTCTCAATTACCAGGCCAGCTACAAACCTGCTCATAGTGTAGGACAAAGGTTCGGGCTTAAGGATCTGACAAGCAAGTATTAACATAAAGTTTTGTTGTTGATCTTCCAAACACAGTGCTGCACACCCACCCCTCAGACCTGTGCCAAGCACACACCAAAAGTTGAAATGCCGGCGAGAATGGCCGTGTAGCGATAACGTAAGTAATTGATTTTAACCGTCAGTTGGGGCCATCAGTGAACTCGCTTACGTTGCGGCTACACGACCTCTCCCACAGGCGTTTCAACTTTTGGGGTGTGCTTGGCACGGGTGTGTGTGTGTGTATCCAGCACTGTGTTGGAAAGACAAGCTAACTTCATGCAGATCTTTTGTTTGGCACGCCCTTAAAGCTCAGACTTTTGTCCTGCGCCAGCCGGGGTGGCCGTGCGGTTCTAGGCGCTTCAGTCTGGAACCGCGCGACCGCTACTGTCGTAGGTTCGAATCCTGCCTCGGGCATGGATGTGTGTGATGTCCTTAGGTTAGTTAGGTTTAATTAGTTCTAAGTTCTAGGCGACTGATGACCTCGGAAGTTAAGTCGCATAGTGCTCAGAGCCTTTTGAACCATTTTGTCCTGCTCTGCGAGAGGCTTTCCGGCTGGCCTAGGAATAGAGATGGTCTCGTGTTTTATGCCATGTACTAGGGATGCATTATTTTAACCTAATTTAACCTCTGTTATTCGACTTTTATGGACTCACATTTTATATGCGCTAGAAAATGGGACACTGTTCCCGAAACCGAGTTATGCTTTGCTTTAAGAAAATAAAAAATTTTACGACTGTAGCGGATCTTATCATCGATGATGAATATCAACAGCTATGGATGTCCCTTAAATGGAAATATATTATTAGTTTTTGCATGTCTACATATTTTACTTTCCAGTAGAATGCTTTTTAATTGAAGCTAGTTCGGTGGCTTGTGTGGCAGTTGTATTAAGCACGACTATCTTGAATAAGAGGTAATGATGAATGCACAGAGTAGTATCGTGTTTGTGTAGTTCCTGACTAGAGAAACGTGAGGATGAAACCGGATGCCAGCACATAGCATACTCTCCTCGAAAAGCGCCAAGATTATAGTTGCCATTCGTGATCACCACCTGCAGTGTCACGTACCATTTCTCTTTGAAAATCTGCGAAATCATTTAGAATTTAACCCAGAACATCGATATACAGACTGGCGATCATAAATGTGCATGTAACTTCTACTCTTTTTGCCAGCCAAATATCGATAAGAAAATTTTATCATCAGGATCCAAACAGTCTATTACCACAAAATGATACCGATCTTGGTTACGAGGAGATTAAATTCCACGGCATGCATAACACTATTCTACCACATATGTCCATCGACAACCTTAAGAAGAATTAATATGCGGCCAGTGTGTGTGGATTTCTGATTCTGATATCAGTCGCCTTCTGTTAATTCATTGAGATAGTCGGTTCGGAAAGGTCACCGATAAGATAGTTCATTTCATCCTTCGGTAGTAATCCCAGTGAGTCAATGTTCATTCGAACATTGTTCCGAAGTTTTCATGCCAAGCATCAACGATTTCTCCATGTGTTCAGTGATTGTCGTGGCTATTATATTCCGTTCGATTACGTTTTTTTATGGTGGGGTAATGCGGTGGTTACTAGAAAGACTCGCGAATCTTGCTTTGCTAGTTCCGTCTGAAAGAAAGTTGCGCACGAAAGACACGACTCCCTGTTAGAGTTGCTGTTAGAAGTCGTTGTTGGAAGTAATTTATCTTGTCGCGAAATTGAAGTAGATAGTCCCTGTGAGTTAGTGTGGGCAGAGATCATTGTAACCAACCGGAATAAAATAATAATTGGACCCTTTTATTGACCTCCCAATTTAGATGATGCAGTTGCTGAAAGGTTCAAAGAAAACTTGAGTTTGATTTCAAACGCGTACCCCACTCATACGATTATAGTTAGTGGTGACTTTAATTTACCCTCGATATGTTGGCGAAATACATGTGTAATTCCGGAGGTACGCGTAAAATATCATCTACATCTACATCCATACTCCGCAAGCCACCTGACGGTGTGTGCCGGAAATTGTGCCAAACGCATTCTCTGAAAATTATTTCGAGCAGTTAGTTCATGAGCCCACGCGAATAGTAAATGGTTGTGAAAACACGCTTGACCTCTTAGCAATAAATAATCCTGAGCTAATAACGGGCATCGAAACGGATACAGAGATTAGTGAACACAGGTTTGTCGAAGCGAGACTATATATTGTACCCCCCCAAATCCTCCAAATATAAACGAAAAATATACATATTCAAAATAGCAGATAAAAATTCACTTGATTCCTTCCTGAGAGACAATCTCCACTCCTTCCAAATTAATAATATGCGTGTAGACTAGATGTGGCTTGAATTCAGAGAAATAGCATCGGTAGCAATTGAGAGATTTATACCAAATAAATTAACAAACGACGGAGCTGATCCTCCTTGGTACACAAAAAGGGGCCGGAACACTGTTGCAGAAACAACGAAACAAACATGCCAAATTTAAACAGACGCAAAATCCCCAAGATGGCGACCTTTTACAGAAGCTCGAAATTTAGCGCGGACTTCAAAGCGAGATGCTTATAACAGTTTTCAAAACGAAGTTTTGTCTCGAAACCTGGCAGAAAATCCAAAGAGATTCTGGTCGTATGTGAAGTATGTTAGCGGCAAGAAACAATCAATGCCTTCTCTGCGCGATAGCAATGTAGATACTATCGAAGACAGTGTTGCAAAAGCAGAGTTACTAAACATAGCTTTCCGAAATGCCTTCACAAAAGAAGACGAAGTAAATATTCCAGAATTCGAACCAAGAACAGCTGCCAACATGAGTAACGTAGATCTAAATATCCTCTGAGTAATGAAGCAACTTCAGTCACTTTATAAAAGCAAGTCTTCTGGTCCAGACTGTGTACCAATTAGATTCCTTTCAGAGTATGCTGATGCATTATCTCTATACTTAACAATCATATACAACCTTCGCTCGATGAAAGATCCATACCCAAAGACTGGAAAGTTGCGCAGGTCACACCAGTATTCAAGAAAGGTAGTAGGAGTAATCCACTTAATTAGAGGCCCATATCATTAACATCGATATGCAGCAGGATTTTAGAACATATATTGTGTTAGAATATTATGAATTACCTCGAAGAAAACGGTCTATTGACACACAGTCAACTTGGGGTTAGAAAACATCGTTCTTGTGAAACACAGCTAGCTCTTTATTCGCATGAAGTGTTGATTCCTATTGACAAGGTATTTCAGATAGATTCCGTATTTCTGGATTTCCGGAAGACTTTTAACACTGTACCACACAATCGGCTTGTAGTGAAAATGCGTGCTTATGGAATTTTGTCTCAGTTATGTGACTAGATCTGTGATTTCCTGCCAGAGAGGTCACTGTTCGTAGTAATTGACGGAAAGTCCTCGAGTAAAACAGAAGTGATTTCTGGCGTTCCCCAAGATAGTGTTATAGACCCTTTGCTGTTCCTTACCTACATAAATGATTCAGGAGACAATCTGAGCAGCCGTCTTAGTTGTTGACACATGAAGCTGTCGTTTATCGACTAATTAAGTCTTCAGAAGATCAAAACAAACTGCAAAACGATTTAGAAAAGATATCTGAATGGTGCGAAAATTGGCAGTTGACCCTAAATAATGAAAAGCGTGAGGTCATTCACATAAGTGCTAAAAGAAATTTGGTAAACTTCGGTATCATGATAAATCAGTCAAATGCAAAGGCCGTAAATTCAACTAAATACCTAGGAATTACAATTACGAACAACATAAATTGGAAGGAACACATAGAAAACGTTGCGAGGAAGGCTAACCGAAGACTGCGTTTTATTGGAAGGACATTTAGAAAATGTAACAGATCTAGTAAGGAGACTGCCTACACTACGCTTGTCCGTCCTCTTTTATAATACTACTGCGCGGTCTGGGATCCTTACCAGACAGGACTGACGGAGTACACCGAAAAAGTTCAAAGAAGGGCAGCACGTTTAGTATTATCGCGAAATATGGGAGAGAGTGTCTTTCTTTGACTGCTCCTAACCAGTTTAGGTGTCTTCCTTGTAATCCATCCGTAATATTACAATATGTCTGCGTTCTTTCTCTTATTACTTCATTTCTTGCGTGAAGCCGGGAATTTCTATATGTTCTTAAGTGGTCCATTTCTAAAGGTCTAAGTCTCTTCTTTTATTTCTTTTTCTGTGTTCGAAGCATTCACTCCCATAGCTTGCTATTGGTACCACGATGGATTTGCACAAACGCATTTTAATCTTTAAAATCATTTTTGATGACTAAAGTACAGGATGTGTAGTTCCTGGATAGTCGCCCTTCTCTGTTTGATCCGTTGTTGGTTATCTGTAACATCTTCCATCACGTATGGGATTCTAAGCAAGTACTTAAACTCTTTACACACTTTAATATTATATACTCAAAACTCCAGGCAACTTCCCTCCTTACCGCAACATAGATATTCTGTCTTTTCAAAATTAATTTTCAAACCCCACTCTTCATACTCTCCAAACAACGTCCTAAGCACACATATATCCCGACCTTATCATCAACGACCTTATCATCATCATAGAGAAGTGTGTATATACCCTGGTTCTCTACTTCCGTCCCTATGACCAAGCAATTCCTTCGCAATAGATGCGGTGTCTTTTGCACATACATCTTAAAGAGTGTGAGAGACAGACAGAATCCTTGTTTCAGTACTTTAGTTATTCTGTAGGCCTCTCCAGAAATTTCTTTCCCCACTTTAATGAAACATCCTGCCGAGTTGTAGAGGTTTATAATACTTCTTACATAATTTTTTGTCAGTTCCTCTAACCACAGCACCTCGAACAATACCTTGAGTGGCACTGTGCCGTATGCTTTTTTTCAAAATCTATGTAGACTAGGTGAATGGTTAGATTCCTTTCCAATCTCTTCTCCATTTTCTGTCCTAGGTAAAGATGTTATCTACACATGACCTGCCTCTTTGTTCCTCCATTTCGTTTGTAGACTTCTCCACTCCTGATTTTAACATCCTCTCTGACAGCATGCCAATTGAACTTGTGATACTTAAACCATGATAATTACTATATGTTTTCTTGCTTCTTTTTTATGTTTGGGGCTTAGAGTCGTTAATATCCACTCTGCTTGGATTTCCTCCCTATAACATATACATTTATCAAATAACTTGTTTAGATATTTATACAGTATGCTTGGGCCATACCTAAATAATTCTACAGGGACATTTAGAGGACCTGGTAATTTCGCAATTTTCATTCGTGTATCCGTCTTCTGTTTCTCTTTGGTGGTTATTTCCTCCACCATCCTAGTTCCCCCGTACTTCCCAGTTTATTTCCTTGTGCTGTGTCCTTTCTTCTGTTAGAGGCCTTTATAATGCTTCTCCAACTCTACAACAGACTTATAACCAGCAGGTTTCTCTTCCTTTTACTTTTCTCCTCAGCCCTGCAACCATTTTCCATGCTGCCGCTACTTTTGTCCTCCACATGCATCGATCGCCTTTGTGTTTCATTTTTCCTTTTGCTAATGTACTTTTTATTTCTCTACTCATTCTAACATACAAGACTCTATAGTGTTTGTCCCTTGATGTCAACCAATTATTATAGAACGTCTTTTTTAGGTTTAATTTTCTTTCAATGCTTTGGGTCATCGTTGTGGGAGCTGATCTCTTTCTTCTTATTACGGCCGTAGTGCTTCAAATGCTGCTTCTTGAATGTATTATTTTAATTCCTTTGTACTTCTGGTCCACCGTACTTTCTTCTCAGTGTCTCACTTTGTCTAACAATCGTACTGTATAAAGAAAATGTACACTCTTGTTTGAAGCTATCTAAAATGTGTTCATAGTATCCACTGTCCATGTGGGAATACTTGCCTCTTTAATTTGGCCCTATCATCTTCGAACCTAACGTGAAGTGCAATATATACATTCGCTGTTGCGACTATGGACAATCATCAGCTATCTAGGACTAAGGGCAATGTGCCAAACTACACTCGAGCCCCTATTTCCCGCTCATCGCGAACAGTCACCTTACCATTAGGCTATCCACGCACGACTCAAGGCATGACCCAAAGTTTCATATGTCATCGTTCCGGCGTCACAGCTTGTAGTCGTCCACACATTATGTAATTCCCGTACATGGCACGACATTGTAATTGAAAGTCGCTGCCCGGTATCAGCGGTCATAACGTTATATGCATACATGTGCGAAGAAACATTGCATAATTCCTCTTAACAACACAGGCACTGCAAATTCGCAGTATTCTAGGGTTTTTTGCACTAGCGTCTTGTAAGCGCTTCCTGATACAGATACGTTTGACTTTCCCAGTACCCTTCCAACAAATTTGTCCTGCAGTCTAATTCCTTACTCGTGGTTCAAAGTAGTCGTCCCATTTATCAACTGAAGACATAAAGTCTGCGAACGAGTTCGCGATCATGTGATGGCACTTTATTTGTAAAGGCCCATCTTAGTCAGATAAATTGTACAATTCTTAATTACCGGTTTCGACTGTTTCCCTCTTCATATCTATTATATATAGAAAAACAGTGTGACAAACTAAGTTCAATTATCTAAAGCTAAATCTACAACAGGACTAGTAATGCATAAGAATAACAAAAAATATTAACATGATTAATAGTAAAGCATATTAGCCATCAATATCATAAAATATTCTGATATAAGTATCAATGACAGTATCCATTTACCTAGATACGAAATGCGTGCTGCTGATGGCCTGGCTGCGTTCCGTATTTATACTAATAACTGAGACCAGCAGAGGGCACTAGTGCTAGGGTACCTGAGTAAGCATCGTCCTAAATATAATAGTTAAAATGCAGTATGCGCATTCATTTACGAAAATTAGTTCTCTTGTCAGAGTTAGCGTTTGACAATAAAACATGAACTGATGAACAATATGTGGAAACAAAATCTGTACTTAAAATCCACATAAAACAAGTCAAGAGTAACAATAGGAAGTTCATCTCCTAGCAAAGTAAATAGCACATAACTGTGTAAAAATCAGAACAAAAAGTGGCCCCACTTCCTTGTCGATGGTGGCCGGCGCACATGATCGAATGCCAAGCTGCTACTGCCCGCGACACTGCTCAAACTATTTGCTTTATGAATACTCGTACATCAGAATAATCATTCAAGTTAAACAAATTTTTTTTTTTTTTGATTGAGCAGTTGCCCCGGTTGTTCTTTTCTGTATAGGTAAATTTCCATTTTCTGCAGTAGATTCAGTAACTGACTTTTTGGTGCCTTATGCAACACTTCATTATTACCCCCTTATATTTCCTGCCACATGATTTTCTTTGTCCAAATGTGTACCGATTGCATTCTTATTTTGGCGATATCTGTGTTCTTTAAAATAAGTCTTGAAATTCCTTCTCATCCAACCAATGCAAAACTTTTCAGTCTTGATGATCGATCATGTAGACACCAGAATCTAAATATTTGTTTCTGATGTTACCGTTTGATATCCGAATTTTACTTTCGTTTTTCTGAAAGGATGTGCAGTTCTTTCAGAAAACGCACCATTGTATGACTTAGCAACAAACCTCATGCACTCTGGATCTATTATCTCCTTCTTGTCAAGTACTTTTGACTTTACACTAAAGAAGTTTTACAACAAGTTACGGTCAAAAATACATGACTAGAAGTCATGACCTATGGTGATTTCGATAGAGAGTTTTACTTCTTAAGTAACAATATGGTGGCAATTGTAATCGAGGATTTGTTTAAATGCATCATACATGTTTTTGTTTAACTGGAAGCTTATAGTAATAAGCAAACCTTACATAAAGTTTTTGTTTGTTACTGATATCTTTAAGATCAACTAATACATAACAGAAACTGTGGTCCTCCAAGCCTAAACAAAATGACCGCAGTTGGATGAGTGCATCTGCGAGAGGTGTGAATATGAGAAACACTGATGTGGGATGGAATTACATCTCAGATCTCAGCTGCTTGCAGCGCTCCTCTCCAGACCTCTACCGCCACCAGAGCAATTTTGTGAGAGATTTATACAGTTACTAGGAAACCTGCCGACGACATTATCAATATCAAACACCGTGGTGCTATGTAATTTCTCTACAATTCAGAATTAACACGTCCTCCTTCCAGGTTTCAAACAAATTTATTGTGTGAAACAGTGCATTCATTCTTTAACTTTGCTTTATACATCTATAATTACTTACTTATTTCGTAGCGATTTTTTTAATCGAAACTGTGGGAAACGATTGGCTTTAAAGGATATGTATACAAGATTAGTTTCGTTGGAAGGCTACATGCTGGTCATTTACAAATACCCACAAGACATATTTGTATAAATTTAACATTAATGAACAAATAATTCTCTAGTGCTACTGAGGCTCCTACACTTAAAATTACGATTTTTTACAGGCTACCAATATTTAAATAGAATTTCTTTCATAACATAGGAGATGTACAGAAGAAATGATTTTAGTTTATATTTAAAACTTGTTTTTTATATTATTGGGCAAATTTTTGTTGATGCATAATGAATCATTTCTGGGACTCTGATAGCTTTCATAATGACTAGCAACGTTTATTTAACAGTATGGCAAAATAGTACCTTGTTATCATAAAGATTACCAAGTCCATGTCATGACGGGATGGACTGCGTCAAAAATTACGAAATAGATATACATAGAGTATGAAACAATAGAAATAAATTTTAAAATATTAATCAATTTAATATATATATATATATATATATATATATATATATATATATATATATATATATATATATATATAATGTGCTACTGAAACCTGAGTTCCCTGAAAGACTCCCTGGTTTTGGAGATAGGTAAGTAAACCCATTCACTTTCTTCAAAGTAAAAAATTCCTGGATGATCAAGAGCGGACGTAGTTTCAAGTTTCTTGAAAATTTGTTCTACAACCTCTCCAGTGGCAAAACTTACATTTCTGGGTAGTGATCCGAACATTCTCAGGGGAATGTCTGGAAAGCTATTTCTTGTTTTGGACAGTCAACAGGTTGGTATAATTATGGTCTCTTTCTTGCAGGTGTTGTGATGATGTATGTCATGCCTTTTCCTCTAGATTTTCCTTAATGTGAAAAAGGCACAAAAATACATAACGACTTTAAACAGCCATTATTCTCAATTTTGTGAATAATGGCCTGAAGTGCTCCTGTCTCCTATTTGATGATACGATCCTTATTGCCTTTCTTTTGGAGTAGTAATACTTTCTTGCAGCCTATAGAGTGACCCCACAGTAACAGGCCATAGCTGAAATGACTGTGATACAATAATAATATACTGTTAGAAGATACTGATCAATTATTATATGCTTCAGTTTTCTCAGGAGGTATATAACTCATAGTAGTTTGTCACACAGGTGTTGTGTGGTCTTGCCAAGTGAGTTTGCTGTCGACCTTGAACCTCAGAAATTTCAAAACCCCCACACTGTTTAGGCATCCTTTGTCACTGAGGCTACATATCAATTTCGCATTTTTTCTTTATTGATTTTCATTTTGCATATAGTAAACGATTCGTTTGTCACAACAAAAAAGGCACCTGCTTCTTCTTAAGCCTTACCGATACTGGTGTCTTTCGAGTACAAAGTTCTGTCTTCCACAAATCGCAAGAACTGTCCTTGAGAGCTTAAGTCATTTACAAAAAGAGGATGGGGTCAATCACCGATCCCTGTGACACGCTGTATTCCAACTTCCGCCTACATGATAGCGCTCCTTTAGATTGGTGTGGTACGTTCTGCCTTCTGTTATCCAGGTAAGATTTGAGGGTTGCCAGAACAGTGCCTCGCACTCCATACTGATAACACTTATTTAGAAGGACCTTATGAGAAATGCAGTCAAACGCCTTCTAAGGTCGCTGAGTACCACAGCTAATGATTATTTTTCTTCAAAGCTGTGCTTTATCCAAGTAACCAGATCTAGTGCTGCTGTTGTTTTAAATTTGCCATTCTGGAAACCATGAGAAAACTTCATTAATTTCAAGGTAATTTGACATTTGTTCTTTCATTACAATCTCAATGATTTTAGCAAAGATTGGTAGTGTAGAGATTGGTCTGAAGCTTTCTTTCATGCCTTTGTCACCCTTTTTATAAACTGGAACTGTCTGTGCAAGTTTCAGATAGTCTGGAAATACGTCATCAGAGGGACTCTTATTAATTACCATATCTAATGGTTCAGCAACATCATGTGAAACGTACATGAGGATATTAATGGATATCCTGACTGTCAGAGGGCTTATAAGATTTTGCAATCTTTATTATTTAATTTCATATAATTTCCTCCACTTCATTATTGTGCATGTTTTTTTCATTTCTTATAGCAGCTGCTATATTAAAATCAGGGTTTGCATTTTTAGTGTCTCTCACAACCTCGATAAAATAATTGCTCAAGTCATCTGAACTACACAAGCTTAATGGAGCGGTGGTTTTCTTCCCATATTCGCTGATAAGGTCCCATACTGTCTTGCATGGGTTGTGAGCTCCTTCAATGAACCTATCATTGCGTTTCTTTTTGGCTTCTTGTACGTCCTTTCTATAAAGACTTTTTGCATGTAAATATTTGCTGTAAAACATTTCCTTTGGCCCGGGATCTGTTGCTGTTTTGAAGTCGTGTAGTAGCAGCACAATGCATCTCAATTTTTTATTTCACTAGTATATCAAGTTTTTTCTTTCTCCATATTTCGCCTATATTTTGCCATGTTCACGGGGTATTTTCTGGTCTTCTGTGGACAGATAGTCAAATTTGGTTTAGCTGGTCTGGAAGAACTCTTTAAATGCATCAGCCGCTGCTGTTTCTTGTAATTCTGGCTACCACTCTAATGCAGATAATGCTGTCTGAAAAGGACACAATTTTTCCTTATTTTACATAATTAGAATACCATTAACCTGTTCGTTGATTATTAGCTCTTTTTTTAATTTCTATGACCAGTGCTCTGTAGTTAAAGATCATTTGCTCAACTACACTCATCTCACGTTCCCAAGTAATCAGGTTTGTGATCACAGTGTCAAGGCAGACATCAGCTCTGGGTGATAATTTTTTTGCTACAAATAGTCCATCATGGCTACTAGGTTCATAAATTCTCTCTCCGTAGTACTCCCTTTACCAAAATGTACACCGATATCACCGCATAATGCAGTTTTCGATTTCAAGTGCATTAAGTAGCACAGGCAAGATTGCATCTGGATGAGAAAATTTTCTAATTTGCCATTTGGAGAAGGATGACAGTCATGTCACAATCCCAAGCAATCAGATTCGTGGTCACAGTGTCACAGCAGGCATCACAGCTGGTTGGTGATTGGTTTGCTACAAATAGTTCATAATTGGCTACTAGGTTCATAAATTCTCAGTCTGTAGTACTCTCTTTACCGAAGTGTACATTGAAATCACCACACAAAGCAATTTTTGATTTCAAGCACAATAAGCAGTACAAATAAGATCCCAACAAGATGAGAAAATTTTCAAAGTTGCCATTTGAACAATGGTAACTGAGACAACAATTGTATTAAGATTTAATACCTCCAAAACAGCCAATTCTAAATCTAGGTCCATAGAGAAGCTTTTTAAGTCAATTTCCTTCGCACTGAATGTTCTGTTGGTATATATCGATACACCACCAAAGGAAGCAGTTGTTCTGTATCATACACTTACCAAATTTAAGTATTCAATGTACTTTTAATACTCTGCTTCTTGTATTGCCAACCAACGTTCGCACATATATTCACTTCTTCTATAAAGAATTATAACAAATCAAATTTAGTTCTGATACATTGTACACTAGCACTGCTTATGACTATGGGCGTGAAATTCTGAGCAGTATGTGATCCGTTTAAACTTAGTTGCTCTTGAGGTCTGCCTGTAACAGAAGAGTTTATTTCACAGGAATACTGGCCACCCTCCGGAATAAAAAACGCTTTATCACAATATTTTTTGGCCATAGTGTCATCCATTACCTTATCTCTAAGGTGAAAGTCAACAGTGTCTTTGGAACTCTTATCAAGACCCTTTGCTTCAAGATTTTCAGCTGTAAAGTTGTTATGATAAGGAAAGATCTTTTTCAGGAAGTTAATGACATTTTCAGGAGTTCTTCCATTTTTGACTCTGCTCATGTGGAGCCACATTCTTTTTTCATCATACAGCATTCCTTGTTCTTCTCCTGTACCAACTATTGTTTTGACCCTGCTTTTAGATTTGGCATATCCAGATGCAACAGAATTCCGGTCTAGTGGGCCTACATTCTGTTTGGCACTTAGTAGTGCACTTTTGTACGAATTATTGTGTTCTTGAGCCGCAGTCTCAACATATTTTTCTCCTCAGTAGCCGGCCAGTGTGGCCGAGTGGTTCTAGGCACTTCAGTCTGGAACCGCGCGACCTCTACGGTCGCAGGTTCGAATCCTGCCCCGGGCATGGATGTGTGTGATGTTCTTAAGTTAGTTAGGTTTAAGTAGTTCTAAGTTCTAGGGGACTGATGACCTCAGATGTTATGTCCCATAGTGCTCAGAGCCATTTGAACCATTTTTCTCCTCAGTACTCAAGAAAGTTTTTGCTTCAGGAACAAAAAGTACATTTCTGCTTGCAAATCTGCCTCTGCATTTTTTGCAGAGTTTTCGCCTAAGGTATCTGCAGATTGTTGGGATTTCTTAGACCGTAACACTGATTTGTTTCAGTTTCATTCAATTCTTTGCTGTTTGCATTTCGTGCAGATGTAATTGTAATGGCGTGTTCTTCTTTACTTTAGCAGCGAATTGTACGTACTGAATCGCTACACACATTTGTTTTAATTTCATTGGATTGTTTCCAACTTATATTTTAACCGCAACCTCCTGTAGCGTTTTGTTGTCGGCTATCAGTTAAATTTTTGAAGAAATCACTTGCACTATGTAATGAACTGTTATCTTCATCTTATTGATGCTGTGAGACCTCTGATGTACAACATTTCATTTGTTTACTGTTTACACTTTGGTTGAGCGTGTTCCGTGTCGTTGACTTGTTCATAAATTAGTGTTTCTCGTTTTGTAGAATCACTTTCCACACACTCATCGTGTTTCCAGTGGTTTCTTCACTTCGGTTTTCAAAGCACTTCCAAGGCGAGATTGGAATGAGACTTGGCTAGCTTGCAGTTTACCTAAAGGGTGTTTACTGTAGCAGTAGTAAAACGCTCTGGCTGACCAATTCCCAGAAAAAAAGTTTCGAAATTTTACCCGTGCTGTATATGCTAGTTTAATGAATATCTCGACTTCTGCAAAAACAGATGAAAGACTAACGGGAAACGTCTGATGTTTATAAAGGAAGATCTTGAACGTCATACGGATGCTGTTAGAAGTCTGACGCTGACAAGAATGACAAGACAGTGAAGAACTTCGTGACGCTGCTGTTCGAGATTGCTCTTCTGTCCCATAATTTACTCCAGAGGAGACTCACGAGCATACACCAAGTTTTGCTGAATGATTAAGCTGGGTCTGGGCACTGATGAAGAGGAACCTCAGGTTGCAGAAGAGGAAAATACGGACGTTGAACTGCCACCTGTTGAAGTTGACAGTGAAGATGCGTCTTGAATGGAGGACCTTATTAAATTTGTGGAATCGGAAATAAATGTACCCTTTTTCAAAAAAATAAAAAGCACACTTCATTTTTAATCTAGTGATCTGGGTTCAATCCCATCTTATACCAAATATTTTCCCATTAGCAATAACTAAAAGGATTTTTAAATAAAATTAGAAATCAAAACTATCATAAATGAAATAATTAATGATTTAATTTTAATTATGATGCAACTGCTTGAGACCTAATCCTATTCGTTAAAATTAATATTGTATTTTAAAATAGTTAAATAAGACTTTTACTGCAATTATAACAATTCATCTACTGTGTGGTAGAATTGTTTTAGATTTTTTAACATACAACAGCTTGAATGATAATTATCATAAAATCACAGAAAACAAAAACTACCTCAACATCTGACAATTTATGAAAGATCGATTTTCACGTGCACATTGTTTTTATAGAAGGTCATTGGGAAAACAAATTTCACTGACATTCACATAAATTCCTCTTTCAGCAGATAGTTTGGAAGCACACCAGGCACACCAGAACAGTTTTTTAAAATTTGGCTATAACAGTTGCTGATGTACTATTGATAGTATTTTTGTAGTCTTGATGAGAATTTATTTCTCGGTAATTTACAATAAGTGCAATTATGTATATGCTTTATTAGATTTCTTACTTGCCGATAAAAGTAAACGTCACAAGGCTGAACAAGAAGAGTACACTTTGGGTGAATCACTTTAATTGTGGAAGTTCGTGACTTTTCCTCATCTTGAAATACCTCATCATATTGTTCAGGTTTTGTTTCACCACTCAAAGAGTCGATAATCAACAGAAACTTCTTTTCCCATATTAGGCACCAGACAACTTTTAAGAAAGTCGATGTAGAATTCTGCTGTTAGCTTTCGAAAACATTTGTATAGTTTTGAGAACATTCGTTTACTGTTTGCTGAGCTCGAGGACCAAATTTACCAGATGGTTCTTGCGAACAAACAAATACTTTGGGTAGTAATATCCCAGACTGAGTTAAAGAATATTATGTGTTTTATGTAGGTGTAACTTCACTCGTTTCGTGCATTTGTATGAAGATCGTTGTTGTCCCTTTTTTTCGTAAGAGTTCCATTGTAGACAGACTGATACTGACATCATGAAAAGGGAAAACTAGACAAATTAAAATGTACTGTATGGAGGTTGAAAAAACTAGAACGAAAATTTTTAAAATAATTTATGATAGTCTACCTGATGGTCAATGTTAATAACTAAATCTTTACATCTATGTTGACTCGGCCTTTCGCACATACACTTCAAAACAAAAGAAAAATCTTCACTCCCTAACAGTTACACTAACACTTCATTCACTGGTGTGGGATACTGTGGGGATTTTCAGTCGTGCATTAGCGTGTGAAACCCAGTCGAACATATACATATATGGTTGCCCTTAGTAAAGAGGTACAAAACATGTACAGATAAATAAATTTCCTTACAAATAAACTGTTCATGAAGAACACCATTACACTGAACTTGATGATAACGTCGTATATGTACACAAGACAAGACATGCACAAATAAATGAAGATCAGAACACGTAAACAGTACATGAGTAACACAAATAACATTGAACACAATGAACGTTATGATAACATCACAGACGTACGCAAGATGTATGCAAAATAAACATGTATTCAAGACGAATGTAAATCAAAATAAACCGCTGACAATAATACTGTTCATTAAATCGCAGATGGGAATGCTATACATCTATCTGACACATTGACTTAAGAGCTGTGAAACAGAAATGCAGTTTACACAGCAATAATTGTTTATAAATGGCTTATTTGTTAGAAATGCCAACAGGGAAAATATATTAGTCAGAATTACGGCAAGACACACTACTGGAGTGATAAGGATATGGTAGATAGGATGGGACAGGTACCACCGTCACGTTTTCGTCAACCATACATATGTTTTGTTACCTTATAAGTTGTACCAAAAATAAGATTTGTACGTTTTCTTCTTCCACAGAACCCACATGAATATGTATAAAGTATTCATCACTGATCTTTGGAAGGCGCCCTTTTTATTTATTAGGCCGGCTGTTGTGCCCGAGCAGTTCTAGGCGCTTCATCCCGGAACCGCGCTGCTGCTACCGTCGCAGGTTCGAATCCTGCCTCGGGCATGGATGTGTGTGATGTTCTTAGGTTAGTTAGGTTTAAGTAGTTCCATTTCTAGGGGACTGATGACCTCAGATGTTAAGTCATATTGTGCACAGAGCCATTTCAACCATTTTTCTTATTTATTAGATTACACAGTGTCAGCTGTGCGAGCCGCGTTGACGGATTCGAATATAAAGAAAAAAAATTGTTCGTGTACTTAACTTTCTATTCCCGTAACTTAAGCATGCAATTTTTTAAAAAAAAAAAAACTAAATTCAATAGTGTCAGCTGTGTGAGACGTGTCAACGCCAGTAGAATGTCAGTAACCTAAAAACAAATCTTCCGTATACCTTACTTTGTACATTTGCGATGTTTCACCAAATACTTAAATTCTAACATGCAATATAATCCTAATGTGCTTCGATCAACGTTTCATGCACTACTCTGCAAAGATAAAATGTCTTCTCTACCAACTGCAAAGTACTTATTGGATGTCTCTGAATGCTGCAACAGAAATCTCATCAAATATTGGTGCGTGTCTGGTTTTCAACTTTCACGCTAGAGTCATTTCACTGGACACCTCGCATGGTAATACAATAAAACATGGATTCATCGCACTGCATTACTATTAAATACATACAACAAATAAACAAACAAAAATTGACTGACATGGAAATGGCAATGTGCTGGCGTGAGCTGCATGATACTCACGCGCTATAGGAAGTATCATTCTGTCAAATGCGAGCGGCTCCTCTCAAACCTCGCGATGCTCGTCGCGACGGCGCACGGAACCCAGGCACGCACGCGTGCAACCATTATATCATCTCTCCATATTCACACCAACAGGCTCGCAGTCTAGACACACTCAAAGATAACTATATAAGCTCAGAAACTACGTATTGATTATTACAACAGAAAGTCTGTTCACAAGATACAGCGTACTGTCAACAGACATCTACAATTTTCTACACCACTACTGCCGTACAATATTCTATTGATCACGCACCTAAATATTTGTTGTCTGCAGTCTCCCCTGCTTCCGATTCAGACGTCAGTTGTTCTCGCCACTTGGAAGCATGGAAACACCTGCGATCTTCTGAAAACCGTCTTACTTTTGCAAATTTTGCGACCGTGGAGCGAATAACATCGTTTTCTACTGCCGGCGAGTGGACATTAGTGCTTCTGTGACACACTTCACAGTGCTTCTGCGCCACTCTGCAATCGCTTTCGCATTTCGCACTCCACATGAGGTTCTCTGTGGCTGTGGGGGCTTCAGTTTCAAGTTTTTTTTATTGTCTCGGCGCTCTTGCCGTCACGACATTTCACTGTGGTCTCTCTCTGTATCTCATTATGTTCCGTTTTGGACGTGTCATCTATATTCGCATGGGCGGCTTGGGGTTTCACTAGAGCGTACTCATTAACGGCCTCTGGCCCTCTAAAGCCTAATAGTACATGTTCGAGGGTCCTTAACCTACGATCCGTCGCATCGTGTTCGTCAGGTGCACTTTCGTCGGCTGTGTGCGTGGAATTCTCATCACGACTTGCAGACGGCAAACGCACTTCATCTGGAACCCCTGTTCCCTCTAATAATTCACCTTTTATCTCCCGTGGCCCATCTATGAAAATTTCCTCGTTCTCCTTTCATTTCACCCAATTAACTGTGCCCTTTGTGCCCTTTGCACCCAATGCGATCGGATCTTCGAACAAACTGACCACGGTTTTAGTCGTCCAATCCATGACCACCGCTGTACTCGAGAGTATATCGTTCCCGGTTATAAAATCGAGTGACAACCCAGAGATGACAACTGCATACACCTGGAAGGTATTCCTTCCGTCGCTTAACGTCACCAAGACCTGTTTCTCTACCTTCTTTCTTTTCGCCCCAAAAGCAGGAATTAGTGAGATTCCTTTTACGGGTATCTCAGCTAATTAATTACCACTTTCTGCCAGCTTTGAGTAAAAAGACGTTGAAAGTGCAGTCACTTCCGACCCATAATCCAGACATGTCCTCGTCTTAATTCCGTCCACAGTTATTTCAATGAGGGGACACCGATTGTTCGTTTTTTCCGGCAACTCTGGGTCATCACAGTACTGGTCATGTCGTCTTGCGCTTGTGACTGCCAGTACCGCACATTGCGTATGTGATGGCCCTTCTCTACCGTGGCATCCCCTGCAATATCTCATTTTCTCTTATCATTCATTTGTGTGACCTCACGCTCCTGTGCCTGAGGTGGGATCAGAGGAGGTGAGCCTGCGTTATTCTTACGATCTATCCCATAATGCGACGCTTGACGCAATTCACGTGGCGTCTTTGGTTTGGCACCTCGTTCCTGCCTTGTTCTCCATAGTGTGGACCATAACGTCTATCTAGCTCTCGCCTATTCCTCTCTGCTCTGCTTTGTCCGCTATTGCATCAATTTCGTCTGTCATTGCGGAGCACAAACCCTTGCGGCGCCCGATTTTCTATCCTAATTGTGTTTCCATTTGCTGTACTTTGCTTCTCCTGCTTTTCGATTTCGTCCAAGGATCTTAAAAATCGAGGAACTGTTCTCTCGACAGTGCCCCGACGAGTTAACGTTGTACATGAGCAGGAAAATGTGAGCGCGTCGCGCTGCACCATTCCTCATCTGACATTTTGTCATCCAAGTATCACGCCAGAACGACAAAGTGAGCAGCACAGGTTCCCATGGATTGGCGTGACAGTGGCGCATACTGTCCCCGATATTTACTCACCTTTGCACTCGCCTGTGCGGCCAGATTCCAATATGTGGCCAGAAACTTAGTGCAGATATCCTCGTAACTACTGTTCTCGCAAATTGTAACGTCAAATCAGGCAGCCTCCTCCCGATCGAGCGTCTGGCGTGCAACGAGTTAAAGCGTTACATTCCGCCACTCCTTTCGAGCGCAGATACTCGTCTAAATTCTTTAGGTATGCCTCCGAGTGAGTGCTACGGGTTCGGCCGAACTTGGGCAGTGGTATGTCCACATCAGGCATCGGTAGTGCGGCTTGCCAATTCATTGACGTGACCTGCGGTACAAGGCCATTACCTTGTCGCATTGCAGACACTTCTTGTTCGAGGACTGACACTTGTGTTTGTGTTTCCTTGGATATTTTACTTTTCTCATCTAGGCGCACAGAGATATCAGTCATCTTTGCGTTTACCCACATTTCCAAGTTGTCAACCTTCGTTTCACACTTATTCCTCACTTCGTTTAGGTTGTTGATGACCTCCGTCCCTGTCTTTTCGGTTTCGGTCTCCAGTTCGTGCCTAACTTCAGTAATCTGCCCATTAAGCTTTTGACTGCAAAGTTTTAGCTCCGTTTCGAATCTTTCAAACCGCGTTTTATTCTCCTACCTTGTGACTGTTAACTGTGATGTGTGGTTTTCTAATATCGCGAGAATCCGATATAGTGGACTCCGACTTAGCGTATCCCCCAATAAACGTACTTTGTGTTTCCTCACACGCTCTCCAACTTTCCTCAACTAGTTTGAGGGTTTCCATATTTATCAGTGTCCCAGACCTTAGTTGCATAGAGAAACTAAAAACTAAAAGCACTTTACAGAACGAACAGAGTCAGTACAACGCTGATGACAACGCTGGTAACAGGAAACAGAACAATGGAAACCGTGGAACAGAATATTCACAACAACAAAGTACACATTCTAAAACTGCATCAAAAATTACGAAGAGGCTATGGGAACCAAAACTGACTACACTAGCTATCGCTATATCTAATTTATATGCTGATTTACAACGCACTTAGCACACATAAACACACCATCCGTGCGCCTGACATCTCACACAATGAGGTTAACATATGCCAATAATGGAATGGGGATTCTTTCTGAGTCGTGTCTCGAAACTTCGAAGTTCTCACACTAACAACAACGTGAGAATGAAGTCAAATCGTGCCCCACGCTGGGCGCCAAAAATGTAGTGATCAACTCGGGAAATTCTTTTGTGGCATCAGATACCATGTAAATTACAAGCAGGCCGGAGTGGCCGAGCGGTTCTAGGCGCTACAGTCTGGAACCGCGCGACCACTACGGTCGCAGGTTCGAATCCTGCCTCGGGCATGGATGTCTGTGATATCCTTAGATTAGTTAGGTTTAAGTAGTTATAAGTTCTAGGGGACTGATGACCTCAGAAGTTTAGTCCCATAGTGCTCAGAGCTATTTGAACCATTTTTTGAAAATTACTAATGAAGTCGGCACATGTTAGGAGCCAACAATTGATATCAATGATTAAATCAAATCAAACACAAATGGTACGACTTCAGGGTGTTCATTTATGAATCTAAAAGATTGCTTATATGATCGCAACATGAAAGAAATGCATTTATTTTTGTGCTGTTTGCACAAAACGAAACAAAATTACAAATCTCAGGGACGATTTGACTGGGCGCAGACACGACTCAGTTATTAAGGGGAAGGAAGAGGGAACGAATCGTCTCACCATTCTTTGTTATCGTTCGTCGTATTCTGCTGTCGGCGACAGGCGCTGCGTCGGTGCGGCGCGTAGCCTCGAAGCTGTGCTGCACGGGTTGGCTGCCCCCGTCAGCAATCGCGACTTTGCGACGGGGCCCCGGTACGATCTCCGCGTTGTCTGCCCATTGTCGGTTGCGTGGCCGAAGCTGTGCTGTCAAGGTGTCGGAAGGCGAATGTTCTGGCTGGGTGGAAGAGCGCCCATGTCCTCTCGCTTCGGCGGTGTTTTCACGACTCCCTATTTTTCGCTTCTCATCCATCTCTCAGCTCAACTCCTCTTCGAAACATTATTGCATTCGGCGTTGTCATTGGCGGACGAAATTTTCATTGTAGCCCAATGACAGATCACCGTTTCATCGCCATGCCTC
This sequence comes from Schistocerca serialis cubense, assembly GCF_023864345.2. Taxonomy (NCBI): domain Eukaryota; kingdom Metazoa; phylum Arthropoda; class Insecta; order Orthoptera; family Acrididae; genus Schistocerca; species Schistocerca serialis. Next base: position 351,106,338 of record NC_064641.1, on the reverse strand, counting down.
TCCGTGCAGGCTGCAAATTTTCTATCTGGCGTGGGCTAGCGTGTGCCTCGTTAATTGGCATCTTTCTCACGATTTCACATTCTTAAGATGTTTTCTTGCATTCCGAGGCTGTTGGGAGAGCAGCTACACAACACTTACTTATAACCGCTCTCTCAGCATGAGCCCTGGAGAGACTTATGTTTGGGCTCCTTCTCAAAATCTGCCAGCATCCGTCATTTACAAGGAACGTCCACACTGTCAAGGGAAACATCTTGAGAATGCTGGCTTCTTCCACACGTCTCCCTGCACCGATCCCCCACGCTTTTTGCACGCTTCTCCCTCTGCCCGTGGGGTGCTGGAATTGTCGGCATAACCTTGTTTTCTAAGGCAGGTAAAATGACTGCCGCAAAGCCAGAAGTACTCGGATGCTATCGCACGTACATTCTTGGCGTTCTGTCCTAATGGCTGGAGGTGTGCATCAGCTCTCGGCACGCTTCTCGTTGTCAGACGGACCATTTACATCATGTCCCTTCTTGAGAATGACTGCACCCAGGGGCTCGCCTCAGGGAGTCCGGCCCCTTCCTCCTCCACAACCGCTTGCAGCGACTTGGCAAAAGTGGCTGCGGTATAACAATACATAGTGACTGAATTTCCCCAAAAAACAACAATCAGAAAGTCCCACGTCAAAATAAGTGGTAACTGCATCAGCTCTTGTAAGCAACCACATATTGTGGAACACAAACGAAAGTCTGTGATCTCACTATGTGTGGTTGCTTAAAAGAGCTAAGGCAGACACCAGTTAGTTCCACGTGGGACTTTCTGAATGATGTCTTTCGGGGAAATTCAGTCACTATGTATTTAGAGGGCCTGATGATGACAAAGTGTATCGTCAAAACTGGTTGTCAATAAATTAATTATGGAATTACAGCTGACAGTGATGTTGAAATTTGTTATAGTCCTATCGACTGTGGTCTTGTCTTCCTATTTGACAAGGATGGATACGTCAAAATTGAATGGGGGTGATCTGTTTGCCCGACAACCAGTATGTTGTGTTTCTCTGACACACATAGACAGTGGCATGGTTTGTGATGGTGCCAAGAACATAGGGACTGGACCAACAAGGGTCAGGGTCACATAATCTTCTCGAATAAGAGCAGATTCTATCTGATTAATCCTTTTGGATCTATCGGATATGGCGAGAGGTGGAAACAAGTAATGCACCCAGGACACTGACGAATGAAATATGAAAATACGAGTTCTTAATACGGCCAGGTAGGTCTGAATACTTTAAATCAAATTGAGAATTTAATGAAACAACAATTAATTTGAATACTGAACAATAATAAATCTATCTATCTATCTATATCCGAATCCCGCTCCAGCTACTGCCGGGTCTGGGTGCTGACGAGTCCTCTCCATTTGGCTCGGTCCTCCCACCACTTTTCTTCCTCCACTTGCTGCCAGGTCACACCTCTTCTTTCAACAGATATTCTCACTCCCATCTTCCACCGTGTTCTTAGGCGCCCTGTAGGTCTTTTCCCATCCATCTTTAGTTCTTCCATAATTTTGGGGAGTCTCTGCCCATGCATCCTCTTAACATGCCCATACCATCTTAATCTCTTTCTTTCAATTTCTTCTCTCATACTTTCTTGTTTGAGGTCCTTTCTAATCTCTACATTCCTTACTCTGTCCATTCTTGTTTTTCCCTTAACTGCTCTGAGAAATTTCATTTCCCCTGCTTGCAGTCTGCTCCAGTCCCTTTCTGTCATTGTCCATGTTTCTCCACCATAGGTGACAATAGGGATGTAATAATTCTTATACATAAGGAGTTTTGCTCTTTCTGAAACTTCATTATTCCAAATCAGATGTTTTATTGTTTGGTAGAAATTGCCTCCCTTCTGTAACCTCCTATTAATTTCGTTAGTTATTCTTCCATCCCTAGATATTTCACTCCCTAAATAAGTGAAACTTTCTACCACTTTGAGGGGTTCTCCATTCAAGGTCATATTTCCGTTGATTCCTTTCTCTCTTCCAAATACCATTAGCTCACTCTTACCTTTACTTATTTTTAATCCATACCTTTTCATTACTTCCTTCCACGCATCAAGCCGTAACTGTACATCTACCTCTTTATCACCCCATATTACCACATCATCTGCAAAAATCATCTTTTTGTCTTTTTCTTTTACTATATCTTTAACTGCCCTATTCATTCCCCCCATCACAACATTAAAAAGCGCAGGAGATAGAATACTTCCTTGCTTAAGTCCTTGTCTTATTTCGAAGTATTCAGAGTTCCCCAATGGTGTTTTAATTCTACAATTGTGGCCTCTGTACATTGTCTTTATAACATTAATGTATCCATCTTCTATATCTATCTCCTTCAGTTCTTCCCAGAGTCTTTCCCTGTCAACTGAGTCATATGCCTTTTCTATGTCTATAAAAGCCATTATCACTCTTTTGTTATACTCCCAACTTTTTTCCATCAGTTGACGGATAGAAAATATCAGGTCGACCGTGCTCCTTCCTTTCCTAAACCCATTCTGTTCTTGACTCAGCTCCTTTTCTATCTTTTCACTTATTCGATTTAGTAAAATTCTTTCAAAAATCTTGGCTGTATAACTCATGAGGGTTATTCCTCTGTAGTTTTTACAAAGTCTTTTATTGCCTTTTTTGAAGATGGGAACAATGTCTCCTGTTCTCCAGTCGTCAGGTATTTTACTATTTCTCCACACGCTTGATAGTACTATATACAGCCACTGCATTCCCACTGGAATAATAAATGATGACAGAAAATGTCAGTTATAACCCGCACGCAATCACAATTGGAACCAGAGGTATCAATTACCCTAAAATGCACAATGCAAGTATCCAAAATTGAATTGGGGTCGGTAAAGAGCAATCAGAAAGAAGTACACAATTGAAACAATTGCATAGCTCAACAGTGGATGATTAGTCCTTTTCGTTAGATCGGACATCATGCATTTCTGCTTCAATCAAGCCTGACAGGTCGTGGCTGAGTCTACGAAAAATTAGGAGAGACGGAGACGACCGCAGTTCTGAGTGTCAACTGAATGGCGTAGTGCGAGTGTGTGTGTTTGTCTTTGGTCAGTGGAGGCAGTGGCAGCTGTTGGCGCGAGCTGTGAACCTGAGAAACTATTCTAAATCTCTTTAAACTGTTAAACGCCAGTCAGATACATTTCCTGCATCTTTGGTGAGGCAGACTCCTGGTTATTCCTTAGCTAATTTAATTGGCACGGTACACCCTATTTGGCTGGAATAGCGCGTACATCGTTGCCATCAAATTGCTCGCAAGTGTTAACTGTCAGTGCTCGGTACGATTCTCCATACTAGGAGACTTTGCAGCTTAACTCCTTAAGAGTTAAGACGAGCCCATGAACAAGTGTTTACATAATGTCTCTCTCAATAGTCTCAGCATGGCTCGAGTCACCTTGCTCAAACACTCGACAATTTCCTTCAAGAGAAGAAGAGAATTACTCTTTCTGCAATTTGCCTGTATGAAAGCTGGTTCCTGTGTGTTTTCTTTCTGGCCAATCAGAGGGTTGTACTTGTTATAGCTCCATCCACCAAAGTTTTTTCTAGCCTATCACAGGCATTGTTTCTTTCGCAGGGTAGAGTTTAACTTCTGCTACTTAATACTGAGATAAACAGCTTTCCCTTTCATTTGAGTTTTAACTCTGGTGGCTACAGTGAGTCACCAGTGTTTTGAGTGCAATTTCGTGTAACTATGTCATGCGACACAACGATTTAACCGAAATTGTTTCAGGAGTTAAATGGTAAGGTGTGTTACCTGCTTTGACACCTTATGTACCACCACCCTTTCACGATAATTTTTTTACTGAAGTTGGACAATGGTTGAGGAGTTGCCTAAGTCACTCAAAAATTATACTTTTTCTCAAGCATTGAATATTGGTCAGCCACTTAGAATAGTCCTTATTCTATTTAATTCTACTGGTTTGTATCCTTTTTTAACATGGTTAATTCTGTTAATGGTTTAATTGTCTCCCTTAAGTGAAGACTATAATTTTTTAGCACTAATATCAATTTCTTTTTCTTATTTATTGAAATGTGTTGTGTGTATTTTAGATTTTACATCGAAGATGAGGAATCTCTCTCATCGATCTTTTAATGCAATTTTCTCAACCACTTACAATTTAAATCAGCTCAAAAGTTAAATGACTTTATACATAATCCGAAAATACAGCGTTTAATTACGCTCTTTATAGTACAAAAATTATGATTCTAACACTAATATAATCATCAATATAATTCTCTAACAAATCCTACTCATGTCAAAATTTTGATTCATGCATAATTCAGAAGCATTTTAGTTGTAAACAACATTCATACCCCATACTATTCTAAAAAAAAAATATTATTCGTGGTTTTAAGAAATGAGGCATTGTTAATCATGCACGAATAGAATTTCAAAATAATACACTTATAGACAGTAAATCAACTTTACAAAAATGTTATCTTTAGGACACAATATACATGAACTGGCTTTCTCTTAACACATTATTCTAATTAATATTAGAAGTACATAAAACATTTCAATACAAAAGCAATACAAAAGGTTTCTCCTGCAATACTCATGACAACTATTATGATAAGAATGTTATATAGTTCCTATTTAGACATTTACACACATTGTGTAGAGAGATTTAAATTGTATCAGTACGTCTAAGTCCTATGTTAATTTTTATGATTTTTGCAGCTTTTTCACTGTCTGTCTCTGATCTTTACCTAATTTAGACCACTATTTTCACACGATGTCTACTAATGTTCTTGAGTGAGGTTGGCAATGAATGTCTTTGCATGAAGCTGACGGGGCTGTATGAGATTTTTGTCGACAAACCTTTGAGGTGGGGGGGGGGGGGGCAGTGTTGTTCTTCATAGAATTTTGCTACAGGACGTTGTTGCAGTTGGTGTGGCTCTCATAATAATGTGGAACTTGTAGTGTGGAGCCTCGTGGTGTATTTTTCTTCTCAAGACATTGCTGAAGGTATTCATATTTTTGTAGCACTTTGTAGACAACTAGTTTACAATAGAATGGGTATTTGGAAAGGTGTATCTTGAAATATTTTCATCCATCTTCTCTCTTCAACATCAGTCTTGGGACTCCTCATCTTCTGTTCTTCCAAGCATCTTCCTTTCTTCAGGCTTGAATCTTGACTCTTCTCTGGGCAGGATATAGGAAGTTTTTGTTTACTAGTTCCTTTGAAGTTTTACATTCCTTAGTGTTTCAATCGTTGATTAGGACATGTAGTTCAGCATTGACTGACTGATTTTCCTTGAGCTCTGTAGTTCAGTATATCACAGTCTGGAGGTGACAGTGCGATTCCATACGTAATTTTTTTGTTGCCAAATTGTGTCTCAGCCAAAGCTGGGATTTTGGCGAGGTGTTTTGTTTTTTACTCTGCACGCTGGTTGCTGTTTCTTTTTTTTTGTGTCCCCTCGTTCCCTGCAGTCCTTCCGACTCTAGAATCAGTGAAAGTGAATTTTTGTAAGGCCTGGACCCAACGTCGATCTTCTGTTACTCATCCACCCTCTTTGTACTTTCTTTATCACGGCAAGGTTGCTACCGCAGTTAGGTGCAAGGGTTGCTTTGGTTACAAATCGACCTCCTTCTCATGCCCTTGACAGCGCCTCAACATCGTAGAAAATCGTTGATCTCATCCATTCATGTCTGATATACATTTTCAGTTGTTGTCTGCCGTATCATCGTGGGAAGTTGATGATTGTTTCTTGCAGGAGGTCTGAATACAAAAATCTTTCATTATAATATACCTTATGCCTATTTACATCTCTTAAGAAATTCTTTACGTGGTTCGACGTCCTACCTTTGTGTCACAATTCTAGTTTCTCTATCAAGTTCCAATTTGTTCCTAATATCTTAAGCTAATGAGACTTCTTATTTTCATGTTAGTATATCACACTATTAGATATGTTTCACCTTTGCAAACTGTACACGTCATTATTAGTTGTTACATATAAAAATTTAAGCTACTTCTCATTTTTCCTCCTCTGTCTCTTATTTTCTTCAGACTCCTGATCACGTCTTATCTGAAACATACTTGACGGTTTCTTTGATATTATTTACTGATATCTATAAGTGATTATGCAAAATATCTTTTAATATACCTACATGATGAGGTCCCAAAATTTTGCTTGTCTTTGGATTCATTAGTTCTATGACGCTGTTGTGAGCAATTCTAGTTGTTACTACAGGTCCTTTGTATGCAGCAAAAAGCTTATGGCTCATTTGTTTGTGTTTACTGGAAAAATGGTGAGTTTTCACAAACACCTTCTGCCCTACTGTGGATGTCCCTTTCACTGCTGTCTTATCCTCCCTTTCCTTTCTTTTTATGGATGCCCTTTTAATGTCTGTTAATGTTGTGGCTGTAGTCTGTTTGTGTTGTCTGCATGGTACCATGAGAAATCTTATTGTTTCTTTGGTTTTATCAAAAGCTTAACTGTTTTTAAGTACTGTGATGGGTGGAAGTAGGATATGATGTTGGGCATTTGGTTTATAATATCTTGGAAATCTCTCAGTATACATTCCAAGTGTTATGTTTTTTGCTGGCATACAATCGACATCAAGTACCTACGTCTTTCATTGACTGTTCCACTGGATTTGCACTGTGTTTATACTTTGATGTAAAAGTAAGTTTAATTTTGTACAGTTTCAACATGTTCTGTCATTGTGCTCATTTGTATTGTGGTCTGTTATCTGAAAGGATTCATTCCAGCCTGCCAACTTCGAGAAAATACTGTTTGAATGCTTTGCTTATTGTAAATGCTGTTGCCCGGTTTACAGGCGTTAAAGTGGCATTTTGAAGTTAATTTCAGTACCACAAAGATGAAAGTGTAGCTCTTCTTTGTGCGTGGAAGAGGTCCCATTAAATCAGTTGCCGCTATCTGTCTTAAACTGTCAGGGATAATTGGAAACATAGGTGGTTTGGTCTTAAAAGTGACATGCATTTTTTGCACTTTAATAAAACTTTCCTTATTTGTCTTTCCATAACAGCAGAGCGCTTTGTGTTTTTTAGTTTTAGGAAGCATTTTTCGGTCCAAAGTGGTCATTACTCAAGTGCATGTACCATATGCATTTATTAACTATTTCAGCTGGGATACAAACTAACCATTCGCTGGTGGCAATATTTCGTCTGAAAAAAAAAAGATATTATTTTTCAGGAGATAATGTTGCCTGATCTCTGGGAAATCTCTGCTTTTCCATTTTTGTTTGATCTTGAGTACATTTGGATCTTTTTCCTTTTTTTACCTATATTTCACAATGCAGTATGATGTAGTATTCGAAGAGTACGTTTTTTATGTAATACATTGTGTACTGATCTTCTTCCACTTTGCCGGCCGGTGTGGCCGAGCGGTTCTAGGCGCTTCAGTTTGGAACCGCGTGACCGCTATGGTCGCAGGTTCGAACCCTGCCTCGGGCATGGATGTGTGTGATGTCCTTAGGTTCGTTAGGTTTAAGTAGTTCTAAGTCTAGGGGACTGATGACCTCAGATGTTAAGTCCCATAGTGCTCAGAGCCATTTGAACCATTTTTTAACTTCTTCCTCTTTCAAACCTATACTCTTAGATGCTCCCTGTGGACATCATGATAAGGCATCTGTTAATATATTGGCTGGTCCTGCAATGTGTGTGATTCTGAAATAAAACTCTTCTAAAGTTATCATCCACCTAGCTAGACTTCCATGAGTTAATCTGGTGGATAATAGTAACTCTAAAGCCTTGTGGTCTGTGAATCTTTTTGTTTTTCTTCTGAACAGGAAATATCTAAAACGCTGGAAGCCCCATACAACGGTCAACGCTTCCAACTCTCTGATCGAATAATTTTTCTCACTTTTTGTGACTACTCGACTGGCAAATGCAATTATATTGTAATTCATCTGCCTTTCCTGTTCGTATTCCTGGAATAAAACAATTCCTGACCCTGTTTTCGCACTGTCTGTGGCCATAAAAAAATTTTGTGTCAAGTCAGGGTGAACTAGTACTGGTGCTGTTGCTAATGCATTTTTCAGTTTTAAAAATTCTTCATTATCTTGCTCATCCCATACCCATGTCGTATTTTTTCCAGAAAGTGCACGTGGGTGTGGTGTTGCATGAGTGTCAATCCATATTATTTTTAAAAGCCCTAAAAATCCCCTTAGTCTTTTTATTATATGGGGTGCATAATTATTTAATTGCTATTAATTTAGATAGGTCTGGCATCACTCCCTTTTCTGATACTATATGTCCTAAGAATTTAACTTCTAGCATTCCAAATTTGGACTTTGTTATGTTGACTGTTACATTATGACCTTGGCTTAGTGTATTGTTGTGCTGCTCCTATGAGGGTTCTGCCATAATGACATCATCAACATAAAACATGATTTTCTGTAAGATTTCACGACTCAGTCTGGTGTTAAACCCCCTAATGAATGCTGCTGATGATATATTCAGGCCAAATGGTAATCATTTAAATTGGTAACATCTGCCAAAAACGATAAATGTTGTACATATTCAGGCGCCAGTTCAGTCTGCCAGAAGCTAGGACGTAAGTCAGTGGACGAGAAAACCTTTGCGCAATGAAAATTTTGAATTAGCACTTCTAACATTTCAGGACCATCTGTCTCTGTGATAATGATGGCGTTTATCTATCAGGAATCAAGCACTAGCCTGATACTGCCATCTTTTTTATTCACAATATGGAGATGGCTATTATATGTTGAGGAGGCTGGTTCACTGAAGTCATCGTCTAACATTTTGGATATATCCCTAAATACTCTATCCCTGTAACTTAGTAGCACTGTATAAGGTGATACTCTAAATGGTTTGTGTTCCTTGACTTCAAATTTGTATTGGAAGAGTTTAATACTGCCTGGTTTGGGTAAAAACACCTCTACCTTATCCTACAAAATATTTTCTAATTCCCTTTTACTTTCATGCAGAACGTCTTTTACCTCTAGTATTTTCTCGCCGATTTCTAACAGGTGTTCTCTAGTTACATGAGGTGATTCCCCCCTTCGTACTTATCGTTCTGGTTCGTCCTCGTTCTTGTCTAACGTCATTCTTAATTGGTTATTCAGTACTGGTATTTCTTATAATTTCAGCCTTTGCTCATAGAAAAGTGTAATGCTCCCAAACGTCACGCTACCCTTTCCCATGTCTATCACAGCTCGTCTTTCATTTTAAAAACTCGCTGCTATTATCAAATCCATCGATAATTTCTGTTTGATAACGAAATTGGTTTCGATCTTTTGATCTTGGTGCGAAAGAGTTAATCTTGTTTGTTTATTGACATCCGCAGCATGATTTTTGGTGGGACCCTTCATTTCAATCTTCTTCGTTTTCAAAACCGGTAATTCTTCATTAGCATTGCATTGGCTAAATAAGTTCTCCGAAATCGCGGTTGGCTCGCTTCGGCTGTCTATGACTTCATTAATTGGGATTTTTGCTACAGTGGCCTCCACAGTTGGTTGCATCTCGACCGGTTTGCTCTGTTATTCCTCATCTCCCTGCATTAAAGCATCCTCTATTGAATCACATGTGAATCATTTGAAGATTTTTACCTATGAATTCGAACCTTCTGTCGGGTATTCCTCGACCACTATCTCTGTCTCGGTTCTACAACTTCTTCTTCGCATTTAACTTCGTCTTCCCTCAACTCAACTACATCTGCCTCTTCTTTCTTCGCCGAAACTCCCAAATAACTGCATCTAAATGCCCTTATTATATCTCTGTAACCTGGGACCTGTGCCCAATTGTAATTTATGTTCAACTTCCGTCGACTGCGCATTATTCTCTTGAGTTCGTTTTCCCTGGTCTTAACCTCAAATAATTCTGCAGTACTAATTACATCGTCCCTGTTCTCTTTTCACATTGTGCCTGCCCCTGGCAGTTCGATTTCTTCGTCGGTATCTTCCCAATTAATTTCTCCCCAGCATGATGTTCTTGATATCCTGCCTTCGTTTTGATCCCTGCGATCCTATTTCCTGATTTATTACCTGTCGTGACAAAATATTTATATCTCTCGACGCTACGTTATCCTCTTGGAATCGTCTCTCCCTAGTTTCACTACTAGATAACTGTGCAATGCTAATTACTTTGCCTTTTGACTGGACTTCGGTTCTGTCTGCTTCATTTTGTTGCGGTAGTCCGTTTTTTTGCGAAATCCTCCCAACTAATTCCTGTCCAACCTGATGTTTGCCGTATCTCGACTTTTTTCGGTTTCTGTTTGTTGATCTTACACCTCTCGTGATAGGGTACATATTTCTTTCGTTACGTTGTTGCTGCTTGCATGGGTAGGTGCGCTGTTCTCCTTGACTTCGCCACTCTCTCGTCAGTTCGAATGTTTATTGAGGTTTGGTGGTCTTATCTCCAGGTCTTCTTTCGGTCCTTCCTGCCTTTGTTCGACTGGGTGATACGGTTTTTGTTACTGGTAACTTGTCGGCCTGCGATTACCGTCATTCTCTCTGTAATAATTATTGCCATTCCTGGGTCGATAACCGTTGCCATTATTTATTCTGTACCCATAACCTTTCGTTTGTTGGAATCTATTGCTACTTCTCTGTGCGAAGTTATCACGCAGTTCGTAATAGCTTACATTGCTTCGTGCGGTCTCCGGCGCATTTCGCGGTCTTTCATTCACGTTCTCACGCGGATTTGCTTTTTTCTTGTCTCATCTTCCGAGAATATGAATTCTAATTCTCTCAAAATTCCTTTGAAGGCTTCAACGTCATTGTCTCCACGCCCTACCAATGACTTGGTATTTTAGTGGCGGCTTCATGGTACACAATTTGATCAATTCTCCATCGCTGCATGGCACATGCAAACATTTGTTTTTCTCGGCTACTGCTTCGAAAAATTTTACAGGGCTCTTCTCTCCGGAATTCTCGAAGTATAGATTTTATAGTAGTTTATAGGTCACTGTATTTTGCACATCAATCGACCAATAGCGTGAGAGAAACTTATCTCTGAAATCTTCATATGATCTACACGTAGCTGCTACGTTTTGCATCGTTTCTATTACTGTTCCAGACGGTTGGACACTTATAAAGTCGATTTTGTGTGCTAATGTCCAATATTTTTGTAGCCCTATTCTAAATTGATCAATGAAGGTTCGTGGATGCCGTGAGTTTCCTTCACGGAAATGCTGAAAGTTCCTTACAGTGAGGAAATTATGGTTGTCGTACCTCGTCATGGTACCGTACGAAATTCGAGAGTCCTCGCCACTTCTGTTCCCGATCATTTCACGTGCCAGTCTTTCAGGTTGTGGTAAATCCATTGGATATTGCCCACTGTAAGTTTCGCCTAGTTTTGGATGATATCGTTGTAAAGGAACGCAATGACTTTCTTCCATAGGCTCTGCGCGAGTGTTGGTAAGCTTTAAGCTATAACCTTCGCGCCTTGCATCTCCCTGTTACGTATTTGCCGCTTCATCATGTGGTCCGCATTGTAAATTTGACTCGAGTTTGTTGCTAAATTAACATCATATACTATCTCAACCCCTGAAGTTTCATTTCCTTTCCTCTTCCGCTTCCAATTGTTTCACTTTTTTGTCGGGCAGCACATAAGTGATAGAAGTGCGCCCCAAATTAAACCTTGTTGGACTCCCTTAGTGATTTCCGCCCAGTCACTAAAATCTTCTCTCCTTTCATAGGTATTTTACGTCACTCTGTGTAATTCCTTTTTTTTTTTTGCGGCCGGTTACTGTCCTCAGACACGGACAGGCAGACTCTCTGGAGGCGCTGCTCGGACACAGCAAGACGCGCGTTAACGCGACGGACGCGGCTGAGCGCACGGCGCTGCACCTCGTGGCCGAGCACTTCCACGACTCCTGCGAGGCAGAGCGCGCCGAGGGCTACCGCCGGTGCGTGGAGCTGCTGATGGCGCTCCCGGACTTCCACGTCAACGGCGTCGACAGCCGCGGCTTCACGGCCGCGCACGCTGCCGCCCACTACAAAAACCGACTCGCCTTCACTGCCATCCTCGATAAGTGCCGGTACTCACCACGCCTTCAAGCAGTGCACGCGCATACACTACTATACTGTGGGGGTGGCGTCGGCAAAGTTTTTCCTGTTTGTTCAGGAGATTGAAAGTCAAATATATTCAGTAGATGCACATCCTAACCACATCCAATTTCTTTTACGCACATAATTCTACTTAATATTCACTCACCGCTACCTAAACTTTATTTGCCGCCATGACAAGAACTGCATATCACTGAAACAGATAACCTAAAAATTCTCTAAACGATTATCTGTAATCTTCAGTCCACTTGTTGTCATCTCAGGTCTGTTTGCTTAGAAACATTGTCTGAAATATGACAGAGGATAGTGAGGTACGCTTTTCGAGAAATAAGATAAGGCTGACTTTAATAAAACTGAAATATATTTAATCTTCAAAGTTAACACTGTAAGCAAGCTCTTTTACGATACAAACAAGCTGCAACCGGCTCGTTTCCGATTTGAAAGTCCGAGAATATTTCAATGTTTGCTTCTTGTGACTAAAATAACTATTGGCCTATTAGTTTTACTGTAGTCACCACGCCATATTTTATGCAGGTGGCGCACAAAAACTTTTACGTAATATGAGATATGTAAATCAGCAAGTCGCTTTCATCTTATTATAAACATTTCAATCAAAAGAGCCAGTTTTGTAAGCATTAATATAACCATTCGCATTGTTCTGTTCACAAAATTACGTTTATTGAGAGCGGTCATTCAAGGTGTACGATTATAATTTGTGTAACAACTTCACGCAGTCTAGTAGAGACTGAAACATCACTCGACATGAACTCTTTGACGTCTCCAGAACGAATTGAGTATGGTTTGTGGGCGTGGACGCCCGAGAGGACACTCAAGTTGAAACTTCCTGGCAGATTAAAACTGTGTGCCGGACCGAGACTCGAACTCGGGACCTTTGCCTTTCGCGGGCAAGTGCTCTACCGAAGCTCGACTCACGCCCCGTCCTCACGGCTTTAATTCCGCCAGTACCTCGTCTCCTACCTTCCACTTGCCCGCGAAAGGCGAAGGTCCCGAGTTCGAGTCTCGATCCGGCACACAGTTTTAATCTGTCAGGAAGTTTCATATCAGCGCACACTCCGCTGTAGAGTGAAAATTTCATTCTAGAAACATCCCCCAAGCTGTGTCTAAGCCAAGTCTCCGCAGTATCCTTTCTTCCGGGAGTGCTAGTTCTGCAAGGTTCGCAAGAGAGCTTCTGTGAAGTTTGGAAGGTAGGAGACGAGGGACCGGCAGAATTAAAGCTGTGAGGACGGGGCCTGAGTCGAGGTTGGGTAGCTCAGTCGGTAGAGAACTTGCCCGCGAAAGGCAAAGGTCCCGAGTTCGAGTCTCGGTCCGGCACACAGTTTTAATCTGCCAGGAAGTTTCATATCAGCGTACACTCCGCTGTAGAGTGAAAATTTCATTCTAGAAACACTCAAGTTTCTCGCAGTGTGAACTGGAGTCTAAGCAAGACTCTTAGCGTTCTGGTTGTGAATTTAAGTTAGCGCCAAATTTTTACATATTATAGTCAGTTTTTCCTCTTACGACAGAGTTAAATAGTATCCTCTGCTCTCATAAACACGAAAACTATAATTTTTCATATAGTAACACTGCAGACTCCCCCGCCCGAAAGTGTCGATTCAAAACTCTATGTACATTGAAAAACATAAAAACAGGTGAAGCGTTATCATATTACGTGATAAAAATTTTGCTGAAACTTCTAACTATAAGTTAAAATGGTTGATAATGTCTAAAGTTTTCTAGTTTTTCATTACAAAAACACAAAATACTTAAAGATTGTCAAAAGGATGTTTTCTCCTAGGAAGGCTTGTAGCTTTTGTATTTTGGTGTAATTCAGTGTTGCGAAAGAACTTGACTTTTCCATAAAATATTAACTCAGCTGGTGCCAAAATTAGAATACCCTACATTTCTATACATCTGAACAAATTACACAACTGTTTTATATAGATATTAAGGAACAATAATTTTAAATGACGTGATATTGCACTATAGTTAACAGGTGCGCCCGCGCTCCATTCATAAGCAAGCTCCAGAAAATGTGGGGGAAGAAAGCCCGGTGATTATCACGTTACTAGCACGCTTGTTTCTTCACGATACTACACATTATTTTGCTGATATTGGATAATTTTGTGCTTACATGACAAAGTATTAGCCATCTCTATAAAAAGAGCATACTGGTCGCTTTGGAATGCTGTAGATGATCAGTTGATCCACCATCGCTGGTCTTGACAGAGACGTAGTGTGCGATTTGATTGACAACTGCTATGTTCACAGGCCTGCACGCATATATATTCATGTTCAAAGAGCACTCAAGTACTCTACCGTGCCTCAGTTGGTCTGCTAAATCACCCAACCTAACTCCCATAGAAATTGTGGTTGAAATGTAACACTCGTCATGCTCACACTTCGGCTGCCACACGGGGTGTAATTATTAATGAACGGCTTCAAGTGGATATGGCATTCCTAAATGAATTTTTGGACTCTCGCTGTCGCCGCACTGAGATCCTTATCAAAGCTAGAGGCGATGTCACACAGCATTAGCGTGATCTCTCCAAGGAATGACTAAATTGTTGTTCTGTGCGTTTATCACTGACTCCATAGCAGAAAAAATAGCTCAACAGGATGTTTCATGATGAATAACAATTACTGTAACAACTGACAGTACGTTGATATAAACATACGTCTAATTTTCGGTAGGTGCAATTGTTGAATTTTCTGTATAGAAGAAATACCACGGCAATGATCAAGTCCACACAATGACTCACTGAAGCCATTTATTTCTGCAGAACTAAAAGTTTACCAACCTTCAAATGGTATTTTCTTAACTTGAACAACTCCCTCACCTTCAACATTGTGTGACCAGAAGCGTTATCATCACATTGCATTCCGTGTTTACCACAGATCTGACGCAGTCATTTTAGCATTTGAAAGAAAAAATGAGTAGTTGTTAATTTTGTTACTGCGGAGAAAAACCTCATGATGGGAGAAACCGTTTTCATCGAAAACTTATTGTTATCACGTTGTTTCTCACCTGTTTTGCTTTCTTCAGTCGAGTTGATGAACTATTCCTCCATTAGATTGATTGTTGCTTGGTATTTGGGTCGTATGCATTCGGTTTCAGCGACTGGCTTCTCATTCAGGTATTATAATTTGGTGTTACTATGTTTTTCTGTCAAGTCTGCAACAGCAGAAAAGACAAACACAAGAAATACCTTATATGAAAACAAACACTCGTACCTAAGGCATTTCCTTGTTCTCTGAAATATTTTGGAACCACCGTAAGATTCTGGTGTTGCATTCTAATTATAGTTTAGCACTACTTCCGACCAATGTTTGACACGTCTAAGTTGTAGTTCTATGAAGAGGGTGACACTAATAAATCCTTGTAACGTGTTATTTAGATGGGTTCGAAATTAAAAATAGTGACAACGAAAAACTTTTACTCATAAAGTGCAAGTCTTGATGAGAATCAAAAAGTATCTGGCTCAAAACACTGAATACTTTCAAATTTCATATTGAAATTTAGAGATTCCATAGAGTAGTTATCTCCTAATCTACTTCTACATCAGCACATGTATTCTGCACACCATTGTACAGTGCATGGCGGAGGGTTCTCTGTACCACTACTAGTCATTTTCTCTCGTGTTCCACTAGCAAATAGAGTGATGGGAAAACTACTAAAAGCCTCCATACGAACCCTAATTTCTCACATCTATGGTAAATATCGCGGAAATCCTCGGGTCATGCATTATTAGTTGTTGGTGACTTTAACCTACCGAGCGTAGACTGAAAGGTCTGTGGATTCACTATTTAACAGTCCTGTTTCATGGATAAAATCACGGAAATACACTCCTGGAAATTGAAATAAGAACACCGTGAATTCATTGTCCCAGGAAGGGGAAACTTTATTGACACATTCCTGGGGTCAGATAATCACATGATCACACTGACAGAACCACAGGCACATAGACACAGGCAACAGAGCATGCACAATGTCGGCACTAGTACAGTGTATATCCACCTTTCGCAGCAATGCAGGCTGCTATTCTCCCATGGAGACGATCGTAGAGATGCTGGATGTAGTCCTGTGGAACGGCTTGCCATGCCATTTCCACCTGGCGCCTCAGTTGGACCAGCGTTCGTGCTGGACGTGCAGACCGCGTGAGACGACGCTTCATCCAGTCCCAAACATGCTCAATGGGGGACAGATCCGGAGATCTTGCTGGCCAGGGTAGTTGACTTACACCTTCTAGAGCACGTAGGGTGGCACGAGATACATGCGGACGTGCATTGTCCTGTTGGAACAGCAAGTTCCCTTGCCGGTCTAGGAATGGTAGAACGATGGGTTCGATGACGGTTTGGATGTACCGTGCACTATTCAGTGTCCCCTCGACGATCACCAGTGGTGTACGGCCAGTGTAGGAGATCGCTCCCCACACCATGATGCCGGGTGTTGGCCCTGTGTGCCTCGGTCGTATGCAGTCCTGATTGTGGCGCTCACCTGCACGGCGCCAAACACGCATACGACCATCATTGGCACCAAGGCAGAAGCGACTCTCATCGCTGAAGACGACACGTCTCCATTCGTCCCTCCATTCACGCCTGTCGCGACACCACTGGAGGCGGGCTGCACGATGTTGGGGCGTGAGCGGAAGACGGCCTAACGGTGTGCGGGACCGTGGTCCAGCTTCATGGAGACGGTTGCGAATGGTCCTCGCCGATACCCCAGGAGCAACAGTGTCCCTAATTTGCTGGGAAGTGGCGGTGCGGTCCCCTACGGCACTGCGTAGGATCCTACGGTCTTGGCGTGCATCCGTGCGTCGCTGCGGTCCGGTCCCAGGTCGACGGGCACGTGCACCTTCCGCCGACCACTGGCGACAACATCGATGTATTGTGGAGATCTCACGCCCCACGTGTTGAGCAATTCGGCGGTACGTCCACCCGGCCTCCCGCATGCCCACTATACGCCCTCGCTCAAAGTCCGTCAACTGCACATACGGTTCACGTCCACGCTGTCGCGGCATGCTACCAGTGTTAAAGACTGCGATGGAGCTCCGTATGCCACGGCAAACTGGCTGACACTGACGGCGGCGGGGCACAAATGCTGCGCAGCTAGCGCCATTCGACGGCCAACACCGCGGTTCCTGGTGTGTCCGCTGTGCCGTGCGTGTGATCATTGCTTGTACAGCCCTCTCGCAGTGTCCGGAGCAAGTATGGTGGGTCTGACACCCCGGTGTCAATGTGTTCTTTTTTCCATTTCCAGGAGTGTATGTTAATGATGACGTTATTTCAATCCGTAAGATACAGCAGACAATTTTTTGATTTAATGCAGAACTTCAACGTGGGAAGTACACTTCAAGCTCTGTTTCAATGTCGAGTAACTTTTTGATAGCAAATTTCCTGCAATAGAAGCCTTAGAATTTGTTACCTTTACATCTAGTTACCATTATTTGATGACCTCGGGTCACGGAGTCCGTCTTAGTATGTTGCTCACTAATTATATATGTTGTCTCAGGAGCCATTTTACAACTATCACACGCATCCACAAGACGTGCAGTTGGTATGGAAGAATAAAGTTTCCTGATTTGATGAACCAACACTTCTGTGCACTTCAACACGTGCATCTCTCACAATATGTATACTATCTTACCTCTGTTCTAGATGAATTCATGTTGGTCCAAACAAGTCGTTATCGACAGACTTAACTGTATCATTATTTCCGGCCACCATGTCGCTGATGTCTTTTGGCAGGGTAACCAGAATAAGTGAGCCCAACTCAAGGCACGAAAAACCGCCCTAAAATATCAGATAACCACCTATTAGTTACGTCCTGCGCGTCAAATGCCTCATTTGGCTGTCAGTCCAGTCTAAGACTTGCATTATTTTAAAGGGGCAAGGCAACTCTTCTCGTCAGCCCACTCTACAAGCCTCCAGTGAGCCACTATGGGCAACGGTCTTTTACTAGGTACCGACTCCAGATTTCCTCTGCCCACAGTTCTCTTCACAGTGTTAGCTGGGAAACTGTTTGATATGGATCTACATTCACTGACAGCAGCTATTCCTGTGACGTATCAAATCGATTATCATTGACAAGGCGTGGCACTTATCTTCGGTCGCTGTCAGTTACGATCTTTTCACTAGCACTATTCTACATCGAATTTCATGGCTGTGTCTGGTACCCCTTTCCTTGTGTACACATTGGGCGCTCTGCATCCATACACCAATAAAGATGGCGACTTCATTTACAGTGTGGCGCGGGGGTACTTACAATGACTTTAGCTCCTTTCTGCCACTATGACTTGCCTCCTCTTCCACCCATCTAATTGTGCTGATTCCCGACATCTGACTCGCACATACGTACTGTCCAATCACGTAAGTGGAATAACCACCTTTTTCAGCGGGTACCGCTGAGAGACGTGCAGGAGAGGAGTCAGTGCGGTTCTGACAGGCACTGACAGGGACGTGGAGCTACGATGACTCCAATGCCGTGACCAGCTGCGCTCGTTTTTTCTGTTGAGAATCCATGCCACGAACAGCGCAATCGAGATGGTCCCATAGATTCTCGAATGGGTTTAAGAAGTGAGTACGGTAATCTCACCCCAGTGCTCTTTGAAGCACGCACACACACTGTGAGCTGTGTGAAACGTTGCATTCGCCAGCTGGTGGTAAAACCAACTGCAGGTGGGGATGTACATGGCCCTCAAGGATAGATGCATACTTCTGTTGATCCACTGTGCTCCTAGAATGACGAGATTACTGAGGGAATGCCATGAAAACATTCCCCAGACTTTAAGACTCCCTCCTCCTGTCTGGTCCCTTCCAACAACTGTTGTGAGAATGTCTTCTTTCAGACCTTTCACGCCAATGGAGCATAAAACAACACTGATCTGGAAAGGCCTCCTGTTACCACTCGGTGGACGTCAAGTTGCGGTACTGGTGTGCAAATTGCAGACTTTGTCGCTGACGACGAGCAGTCACCATAGGTGCATGAACAAGGCACCTGTTGCAGGGACCCATACAAAGTAACGTTCGCTGAATGTTCGTTGAGGAGACATTGTTGGTAGCCCCTTGCTTCATCTGGTCTGTCATTTGCCCAACAGTTGTACGTCTATTCGCCCGTACACATCTTCACAGCTGTCTTTCATCCCTGTCACCTGTGGTGCATCGCTGTTGCCTCAGCGCCGGCTTTGAATAGCGTCATTTTGTAATTCAGGGGTATTCTTTAATCACAGGAACACACAAAGAGTTTACAAACTTAGCCGTTTCGGAAATGATTTAACCCTTGGCCCAAAATTCAATGATCATGTGCTATTGGACGTCAGATACACTCAATTTCCACATTTAACAAAAGCTGCATTGTTTCCTGCGTCTCCCATACATGTTTTATATACCTTCAACTGCTAGTGCTGCCATCTGCCGTCTGAGGTGACTATTGCACGTTGACTTTGAACATTGGTTGTGGTCACATTAATGTGACTGGACCATGTATATTACTTCACTGGCATCACGTCACTAGAGTGAACGCCTAGTACTGGTTCTACATCACCTACAGGGCTCCAAAGCGACCAGCGTGCTCTTGTAAAGGGATGATTAATATTCTGTCCAGTGAGCTTAACACATCAGTTCATTCACTGTGTTTGTTTTCTCCTTGTGCGAGCGACATTACACTCAGCGAATATGAAATATTTGAGACAATAGGTACGTGTGTTTGCAGAGAGGCTGGTCGGACACTGGACCTGGACAAGGCGACTGCAGGCGGGCACACAGCTCGCCAGCTCGCTCAGAAGGTGTTCCCGGACGTTAGCCTCCCAGGTGCAGGGCTGCCACAAGACGACGCTGTGGAAGAGCTGCTGTCTGCGCTGAGTGAGGGCGAGTCGGCGCGCTACAGACAGCTGTTGGTGGCAGCTGCCGCATGGGGGTTCGACGCCAACCTTTGGCTGGACGAGCCCTTGGGCATGCGCCTGTTGGAAGCCGCCTGCCGCCTGCCCACTCACCGTTCCGCGCCAGACTTCGTACGCGTTACACTTGCCGCTGGCGCCGATCCCAACGCCATCAATCTTAAGACTCACAGGTACTCTCACTGTCTATTGTTGCCCCGTAACGACATCAGGAATCACCCCCGCAAGCTATAATTTTCTCTCTGTACCGCACCTTCTTGTGACAGTATAATACAGTCTGGTTGGTCTACCTCTAGTAGGATATTTACATAGACTTCCGCTATCTGAGCAAAAGTATCCAGATACCAATTAGAAGACATTAACACGGACTGTATCAACCCTTCATATTTATGACGGTTTGAACTCTTCTGAAAGACAGTCTGAGTGAGTTATTTGAATGACTGTGGAGGAATGGCAGCCCATTCTTCCTAAGGAGTCGAAACCAAGAAGTTAGTGATGTCGGACGTTGAGTTCTGGAGCGAAGTCGATGTTGTGACTCATCCAAAAGGTTCCGTTGGGTTCACGTCGAGACTCTGAGCAGGCTAATAAATTTCATAAAATGTTATTGTCCACAAACCATTGGTCACAGACTCCACTTTATGACAGGGTACATTGTTTCTTGATACAGTCATGTCTTCGAACTGTTCCTCTACTGTATGCAGTATTTGATACTGTAAAATTTGTTCATAGCCTTCTGCATTTAGCGTTTTCTTAAGTGCAATAAGGGGACCACACCCTAAACACAAAAAATACCCCATATTCTAACACTAACTCCTCCCTACTTCACTGACGGTACTACACGTGTGGCAGATAATGTTCTCCAAGCATTCACCAAACCAAAACCATTCCATCGGGTTTCAACAGGGTACAACGCGATTAATCTTTCCAAATCATTAGTTTCCAGTCATTCGCTGTCCAGTGGCGCCGCTGTTTGGCTAACCTCAAGCGTCGCATAGCAATGACTACAGAAGTGTGACTGATGAGGAGCTGTTCGAACATTGTATACCATTCTTTTTAACTTCCAACACATTGCCTTTGCTCTGACTGGGCTGTTGGTAGCACTTTGGAACTCACGAGTGATTTCTTCCGCCAGTTTCGTGCGATATTGTACAGTCACCCTCCGTAATGCTCGGAAGTCCCTGTCTGTCAAATCATGTGCTCTGCCTCGTCTTATCATTCTTTCAAATTTTCTCTTCACAATCGTCTTGGGACGCTTTCGAATGGTCGAAATGTCCCTGATGGATATTTTACTCAGGCGACAGCCAACGACTAGACCACATTCGAACTTACTGAACTCTCCTGGCCAACCCACATACTCTCTGGCTCTTTTTATATTGACAATTCTTCCTCTCGTGACATCTAGTGGTCAATTTTATATTACATAGGCATATAAAGAGACTTCCGTTCAGATGTTGTATCTCTTCTCCTATTTGCTTTACACTAGAGTCCAAAAATTAGACACATCAAGGAATTTTTCCCGAAGAGCTTGTTGAAAATAATATAGACTGGACTTAAGCGGAATTTCAAGATATTTAGCACGAGGCACATGCTTAGAAAAGTTCTAATATCGAAATTACCTATTTTTTAGAAAAAGAGTAATAAAACCGCAACAGCAAACAAATAAGTAAGAAACATATTTTACAGAATCCGAATTCAACTGCCTCGCTAGCCTGTCAATATTCCTTACCTTCGAGAAATTCGTCTGTCGGAGCAATATTGTACACGTGGACACTGTTGCCCATAAAAAAGATGTTTCGACCGAAAACAGCTATGGAAAGTCACGTATGTGACTGCACGTATTGCTGGGCGTTAAAAGTATTCATCCAATCACTGGCGAAGACATGGAGCTACGTAGGGCAGTCTATCACGATGCTTCCCAAGACTAGGAGCCCACCGACGTCAAATTTCTCTTGAAATTGTATCTGATCCTTTTATTAGTGGAGCTTTTTCTATATTACTTACTCCACTATAAACGGCTCGTCTATGAAGTGCCGTGACCAGAACACACATACTTTGTTATAAAAGTGCGATCTTTCTCGGTCTCTTATTTTTATTACTCCCGTTTATCAACGCTATTCCCATGCTGATCATGATTTCAAACATGTTATTCCATCCAACACAGTCGAGTGTTTTTTCTACGTCTGCGACTGCAGTACAGACAACCTGACTTCTCCTCATTCTTCCTGTTCTAAGCTGAAATTCAGAAATTGTTTCTCTGGTGCCTATTTGACACCTATTTGCATTTTATCGATCTTCCCTTTTTCAACTCTCGTTTGTCCCGGCTCATCACGCCGTGGGGCTCCTCGTGATAACCTTGATGCCTTCTGAAATGAAATGTCTTAGCTCCTTATTGGAGTATACGCTGCCCTTAGTGTTCTTAAGATATTAAGGCCGTATCGGATCGGACTTTTAACACTTCATTTATCGAGCGGTATATTGCAATCGCATTACCCTAGATCGCCCCACGGACTGATTCCAAGCTTTAAATTGTCACAGGTTTCTCTACATGGCTTCCAAACTTCGTACTGTCCCAACTTGTTGAAGAACTGACACGCCGCTTAAGGACGTACACTGACGAGACGGTGTTACACCATGAATCTCCAGTTCGATATTTATCGAACTTACATCTAACTAACATGGAGACGTTCATGATGTAACCAGTATTAAATTATTAAACTTTCACTCCATTTGGACTGATCATCATCACCAACCTCAGTATGAGGCGTAACGCCCACAAGTACGAACAGATTTTTTTCGTTGTGGCATCGAAGCAAACAGCCCACAAATGTCGTATTGAGGATTTTCTTGCCATACTGTCCTTTCATGAAGAGTGCTTGCTGAGGGCTGGTATGAAGGTATCATCTTCCTGTCGCATGTCGCATCCCAAACACGCTCTACCGTTCTACAGCTAAAAATCAAGCGACCATAGAGGCCAGTCAGCGATCTCTACATTCCTCAAGGCGTCTATCATGTGAAACGCAGTGTTGGGTCTTGAATGATTCTGCTGGAACGTGCCGTTCGGTAACGTGGTCATGAATGTTATGACCACAGGGTTTACCTATGTTGCCATATACTGGCCAGCATTCAGTCTCCCTTCAACAGCTATCAAATCAGTCCTTTCGTCGTATCAGATATCTCCCCAAATCTTCATTGCATGAGTTAGAAACATATGGGTCTTTAGAAACGTTGGTTCCTGTAACCTTGCAGCAAGTCGTCTACAAAGACGTTGGAGTCGATATGCCTACTAGAAACAGAGGTGAGAATCACCGCTGAACACTACAGAATGCCACTTACTGTCCCAGCTGACTCTGGCTATAAATCACGCTAGTATCTGTTTTCTGGTAAACGACACCTGGTAACTTTAGATCTCAACCGAGCTTGCAGTAATCCGGTCCCGACAGTTTGTGATGATGGTGCCTACAAGTTTCGGATGGATTTAATTTTTTGTCATCTATCCACTCAGACTGTATGCTCATTAACAAAAAGCAGAGTACGATCTTGACATTTGCAGACTCTGATGAAGATTTCGTAGCTCGAGTGAAATGAGATGTTTTGAATTCTGAAATGGATGCTTTTATACCGAAAAACAGATTAAGTAGTTACTTAAAGAGAGTGATGTAGAATCCCTTTTCACCCTGTGACCATCTCCACATTTATTTTAATCCTCATCGCTGCTTATACAGTTCATTCCTTTTTTGAGATCAACATGAATTTACAATTAAGGCGAAGATAAACATCTCAATAATTCTTTTTTTGTATAATACAATTCAAAACATGGATCAACACGAAGTCCAAAGACGCATCGTTTGCCATTCAATATAAAGCCGTAGCAAGCATAAAACAACAAACGCAAAGTATGCTCTTCAGACTACCGTTGCTTTGACTCACCTGGCATAACGACAATGGCTCCATGTAGTAGTCGGAAGCAAGAAAGAAACGTCTCACAGCAACTGGGAGGTAGTTCTTATGGAAATATTGCTCATGACAGTCCAATCCGAATCGTCTCACGACTTACATTCATACACCTTCACTTCATCCCATACTATAGCCCCTCAATCCTTCCTAGGTTGGCCGAGAGCGCTGATGCGCTGCTTCCTGAACTCGGGTAGGTGCGCTGGCCCCGGATTGAATCCGCCCGGTGGATTCACGACGGAGGCCGGAGTGCCGGCCAGCCTGAATGTGGTTTTTAGGCGTTTTCCACATCCCCTAGGTTAATATCGGGCTGGTCCCCACGTTCCGCCTCAGTTACACGGCTCACAGACATCTGAACACATTCACACTATTCCATGGATTACACTAGACGCAGACAGTTGAGGTACACTAATTCCGTCCCGGGGGGTATGGGGTGGCAGCAGGAAGGGCATCCGGCCACCCCTTAAATTAACCTTGCCAATTCCGATTAACCATGCCGACCCCGTGTCACTGCGGGAAAAAGGCACAAGCAAAAGAAAGAAACGAAGAAAGAATCCTTCCTCTTCTTCTTCACCATACTTCGCCCTCCCTCTGTCCCTACACTTTTGCCCTTCTTTATTTTCTTCGCCTGTCCTGAAACTGCACACACACGGGAAAGACGGTAGTATAGTGTGCCGGCTGCCACACCCTAGTTGCGCCACAACATAGGCCCATACAATCGGTAACTCCAACCTCACACAATCAATAACTGCAACGCCACTTTCCTCCTTGCTCTCGTCCTCCAGGCTGTACACGAGTTACATGACACAATAAGTGTAGGAAGAATAGCATTGTATACGTGTAGAGCTGTACGACCGCTGCATCAGCAATAGACGCTGTCGCCTTGGCAAAGCTGTTGTAAACTAATTATAACGCGTCTATCCAAGAGACTTCTACTCTCACATGTTTATCGGAAGATTTAATATCCACTATGAATCGTATAGCTCTCAGATTCTTAGGAAGACCTAAAAATGTTTTTCTTCTCTAAACAGAACGGCTCTCCATGTGGCAGCAGAAGAGGGGAACGTGGCCGTTCTGGACTGCCTTCTGGAAGACGAGTCGGTGGACATCAACGTGCAAGACCGTAATGGCGTAACGCCGCTGATGCTGGCCGTGGAGGCGGCGGAGTTGGACTGCGTCGAGAGACTGCTGGCGCGTAGCGACCTGGAGGCCGGCAAAGTGGACGCGCGCGGTCGCACCGTGCTGCACTATGCAGCGCTCGCCGCACCCACCGACGACGGCGTCGACTGCCTGCGTCAGCTGCTGGAGAGGCGTGACCTGCACCCGGCAGTCCCTGACGCAGAGGGCCACAAGCCGGCAGACGTGGCCGCCGATCTCCAGGTGCGCCAAATGCTGGAGGAGGCGTGTTCTCGACGGTCGCCGCCTCTCCTTGTCCGCCAGAAACGATCCATGCTGATTTCACAGCAAACTTCCCCGTGGCAACGCTATTTCGATCTCCTGGTCATTGGCGACTACGAATCATTCATAAAAGACATCGACGAGCTAGGCGAAGAGGGGAGAGAGATTTTGGACAACAAGAGCGGGCAGTACACACTACTGCAATTCGCTGTTATCAGAGGACAGTGCGAGGTGGTCAAAGCTTTGCTCGATAAGGGTGCTGACCCCAACTGTATCGGCGTCTCCGACAAGCACGCTAGCCCGCCCCTGGTGATGGCCTCGTTTATAGCGTCTAAAGGAAAAGACAGCGTCGCTAAAAAAATGATAACACTGCTGCTACAGACAGAAAGGACCGACGTCAACGCCAGCAACGTCCAAGGGTACACAGCGCTGCATTTCGCGTCCAGGAACGCCGATCTGAATACGGTTGTTGAGCTCCTCAACCGCGGTGCCAATATGAGAGCAAAGAGCTCCTTTGGCGAGTATCCGCTCAGTGCTGCGAACGTCGATGCGCTACTCAACAACAGTCTCAGTTCTACCGACAACTGCTTGCCGACTCATCTCCAGTACGTCATAAAATTCGACTTCAGTCTGCTGCTCACCGATGTCAGGTCATCAGTTCCTACGCCATTTGCTAAAATATTTCACAGGGACATTAAAGATCCAGAGAAAGCGCTTCTTGAGTCTGAGAAACGCATAGGTGCCCCAACACGTCGCTTGTATTCTGAAATGCGTTTCCTGCGTTTCTTAAGCCACTCAGAAGGACATGAAGTTCTACACCACCCAGTAATCAAAGCATTCCTACACTTGAAGTATAAGCGAATAACGTGGCTATTGAGGCTGAACTTCATCTTGTACTTCACATACGTGCTTGTTTTTAGTTCATTCATATGGGTGCAGTATAGTAACACGGAGAAGCGCGGCACCACTGCATGGATCGTCTTGAATGTGTTAACGTGTGTTAGCTTGGTACCAATCGCAGTAAGAGAAATCTTTCAAATGTTTCACCCGAAATCGTACTTCAGAAACGTTCAAAACTACAAAGATATGTTAATGCTCTCTGGCACAGTATTCACCCTAATTTTCACTCCCCAGAATGGTATTGGTATGTGGTGGACAACCCTAACGATAATTCTCTCGTGGTTTGAACTGTTATGGCTTTGTGGCCGTTTCCAAACACACGCAATGTATGTCGAGATGTTCAGAACAGTTTTGCGAAATTATACTTACTTCTTCACCATATTTTCTTTGATCATCTTAGGATTCTCGTTCTCTTTCTACGTGGTGTTCTCCTCAGACAGAACTACAATTCCCAGCAACGACACGACGGTCGACACTGTACATTACTTCTCCCACCCCCTGTTCGCTTTATTCAAAATAGTCAATATGATGGCTGGAGACATGGCCCCAGACATCACTCTCAATTTAGACGTCGTCCTTGCATGCTTCGTTGTCACTCTTTTCATGTTCTTTCTACCAATCGTTCTTTTAAATCTGCTGACAGCACTCGCGGTATCTGATGAACAAAAGATAAGAGAAAACGCCGAGATACTCAGCCTGAAGTCACAGATCGACTGTCTCTACGAAATGGAAAAAATTGCATCACGTCACTACGAGATCACTAAAGCACTGAAACTCAAGTTTCTCTATGATCGATTGAGAAAAGTGTGGCTCTTCCGAAAAGGATCAGAAAAAACGCGGCTGGAAGTCTGGCCTAACAGAGGACAATTTGGTAAACTGGTAAGTGAGCTGAGCGGTGAAAAAATAGACACACCTGTGTCCGGCACGATAGACATGAGTCTGATAGAAGAAGCCAAGCAACTGCTGGCAGAACGGCCGATATTGTCAGAGAAAGAGGGCTTCGAACAACTCCATAAACTCGTCGAACAGTTGAAAATTGTTCAGATGCAGATGGAAAACTACAAAGTGGAGCTGGAAAATGCGAAGAAGCCAAAACGTCTGTAAAATCTCTCTGAGTGCGTCTAGACATATTACTTGTTAATGCCTGGCGTCCTTCTGGAACAGCATAGGAAACCAGACTACGACATCAAGAGTTTCATGATGTATAAGACGTATAAACTGGCGACCTTTGTGAACCCAGCCAACAGAAGAAAGTTCGTAAGAGGAAATGATAATCTTCCGTAATATTACTTACGGGCCAGTAATCCTTGTGCATCTTTCTTCCCTGGAGAGGAAAATAAACGCAAACCTCAAAATACTGTGTCCCATTTCTAATCTGCCCAGAATACTCGATTAACTTCATCTCTTTCTCTCCAATTACACAGTGATGCCCACGTTGCTCAGTACAAACTCACTTGGTTGAACTACGCTTTCTACATACGAGCAACGTCATTCCCAGAGAACAGTTAGACAGTAAAAAGCAAGCAAAATGTGCTGGATTTGTACGTTATGTAACTGAAGAATCAGAGGTTAGTAGACATGACCAAATAATAAAGTGAAATTTCTCTATAACTGAGTGTTTTATTGTCTTTAGTACAGATAATTCGCTTTTAAGTTTCAAACTACGAATTTAATTCACAAGTGTAAATCTGATAGTACTATGAAAGAGACCACTGTAACATTGAGTACCATTTACATTTAGTTCATTAGCTATGCCTGTCCAGTTATTATTCTCCAGAAAGACTGCACATACAGGGTGGTCTATTGATCGTGACCGGGCCAAATATCTCACAAAATAAGTGCCAAACGAAAAAACTACAAAGATCGAAACTTGTCTAGCTCGAAGGGGGAAGCGAGATGGCGCTATGGTTGGCCCGCTAGATGGCGCTATCATAGGTCAAACGGATATCAACTGCGTTTTTTTTTAAACAGCAACCCTCATTTTTTATTACATATTCGTGTAGTACATAAACAAATATGAATGTTTTAGTTGGACCACTTTTTTCGCTTTGTGATGATGGCGCTGTAATAGTCACAAACATACGACTCACAATTTTAGACGAACAGTTGGTAACAGGTAGGTTTTTTAAATTAAAATACAGAACGTAAGTAGGGCAAGTTGTCGGAATCAGAAGCGGTGCGGATTTTCTTGGAAAAAGTAGCACAATTGACAGCAGACATTACGCAATTGAGAAATGAATTAACATCTAGAAGTGAGTGGGAAACCGCATCTGATCAGCCGTTGTTGCCTCGGGTGCCGGAGATTGATCCAGCTGCTGCGAGTCTGATTACTCCGTTTTCTGGCAAGGCGTCTGAGGATGTTCGTTCATTTGCGGAGGACTTGGAAATTTCAGCTACGATGAATGGCTGGTCTGATGAACAGTTGTTACATGTAGCCAAGATTAGATTAACGGGTGAAGCGAAAACATATGTAAGGTGTTCTGAGGCCTTAAGGAAGGCAGGACAGTTTAAGCAGTTAAAGGAAGGGCTTTTACAAAGGTGCAAGAAACAGAATAGTGCTCGGTACTTTAGGGAGAGGTAGAGTACAATGACAAAGAGACAGAGGGAGACGGTGGAGAAATTTGCGGACAGGATAAGGGAAATTAATGAGTATACCTTCGAGTTGGGTCAGAGCGATGAAGCGAATAGTGCTCTGTTGCAGGAGGCCGAGCAAAGGGCACTTGATGTATCTTTGTGGGGGTTACCGGCTCATATGTCACGGAAAGTGCGTGAAAGGAATCCTAAAGATTTGTATTCGGTCATTCAGCTGGCAATTCAATGTGAGGAAATAGACGTGGCAACAGGGGTACACGAGAGGCAAACAGTACTTGCAGCGGGTACAAAATGTTTTAAGTGTTGTCGTAGGGGACATGTGCAGAGGCAATGTACCCTGTCACCGAAGAACAGAGAAAGGGGTGGAAATCAGCAGCGTGGAGGATGGAGGAGATAGGAGAGGTGGACAAGCGTTAAACGACAGAGGGGGCCTAGACCTGCCTAAGGGAGCTCCCGTTTAATTTCAATGCTACGAATACGTATGCAGAGGTGGAATGTTCAGTGGTGGGATCCGTAGGAATTACAAAGGTTTAATATTTTGTTGGACACAGGGCCGTAATTGTCAGTGGCTACTAAGAATATAATGGGACGAAGGACGTTTGACCCACCACGTTATAGGTTGCATGGAGTGGGGGATAAGGAGGTCACGCCTTTGGGGTCGGTGACAGTTGACTTTCGAATAGAGAAAGTCCGATTTAATGCATGCATGGAAGTAGTACCATGGATGAGCGAGGGGTACGACATGATCCTAGGAGTAGATTTCTTGCATCAACATCATGCCAAAATTGACCTTGGACAACGAATTGTGGAACTTGGTGGAATGTTATTTCCCTTACCAGCAGTTAAGATTCTTGTCTCTTTTTCTCAGACAGGTTACATTGTGCCATTAACTTCGCAGCTCACATTACCCTGAAACCTATGGCATAGCACCAGTTTTTCTGTGTGCTCCCTATTCCAGTGGCCCTGCATGATCAAGTTAAATCACAATTGGTCAGGCTCATAGAATCTATTACATCAATTGGGTCTCATACAACCTATTACATCAAGTAACTGGTCTACACCTTGCCCCTCCCCTTCCCCCATGATTGTGAAGAAACTGCCTGGTCAGTTTCATATCTGTGGAAACTTAAAAATATCAGGTAATGCTCTATCTATCATTGACACCTGTCCTTTGCCCCATTACAATGAGTTATTGGCTGAACTTGTGGGTGGCCAGTTTTTCTCCAAAACAGGTTTATCTGAAACCTATTTAGAGATTCAGTTTGATGAGCGTTCTAAACTCCTTGTGATTAACAAGCCCTTCATGTTGTATCAGTGTCAGCACTTGATGTTACTATCACCCCAGTGACTTTTCAGCATTTTTTGGAACAATTGACATCTGGGGTGCATCAACTATCTCAATGGCTTAGTTATGACAGGTGCATCACAGGAGAACATTAACATAATTTATACATCTTGTTGATGGTCTTATATACTGCAGCACTGAAACTTTGCCCAGTCATACTTTTTCAGACATCTATTGGAATATGTGGTTTGAAGTTTCTTGGGATGGTGTTAAGCCTCTACATCAGCATATTGCTGCTGTCAGAGCTCTGCTCCACTCTACAAATGTCAAAGAACTCCAACTATTTTAGGTAAAGTTGCTTAATATTACAAATTTATTCCAAGGTGACCCCACTGGTCATTCCCTCCACGAATTCCCCATAAGGACATTCCTTTTCAGTGGTCACCAGCCTGTGGTCACAAGTTAATGTTTTTGAAATCTAAATTACATTTTGCTCCTTGTTTGGCTACTTTCCATCCTATCCACCACCTAGTTTTGACTACAGATGCCTGTCAGTAAGGACTCAGTGCCATTCTCACACATTAATATGGCAATGGTTCCAAACATCTGATAGCTTACACACCAAAAACACTTAACTACTCTGATCATCAGTACTACTACAGGTTGAATAAAAAAAAGCACTTGCTTTCAACTACATCCTAAAAAAGTTTCAAGTGCTCTTCTATGGATCTTAGTTCGCCTCATTACTGACCACATTACTACCCCACCAATGCCCTCCTCAAGGTTTGTTCCTGGGCTCAGGAGTTCGACTGTTGACTGAAGTGGATTCTGTCCATGGTCCACAGCTGCTGAGGCCACAGCCTCTGCATGGTGCATGCCAGTGGTGGGCTGGTGGCATGTCACCATGACCATCTACGTGCTTGTGCCATGGTGAGGGCCACAGGTCTGCGGCATGGCATCAGCCTTCTACCTCAGCAGGTGCCCCAGCCTCACAGGGCACCCCTGCTGTGGGGACAGACCCATTCTCCTTGTGGATAATGCCACCTCCTGCCTCTTCTCTGGGGTCCTACCACACAGCACCTGTTACTGGGCCTTCCCATGATGCTTTGCTGCCACTGACAATTCCACCACCAGCTGAGCTAGCACTTTAGGTCCTTCAACACTGGCATACCTGGTGCCCCCCAACTAAGTGGCCAGAGCCTTCACAGTCGGTCACTTTTACCAGATCAAGGAACTGGCCATCGAGATACATCCAATGCCATTGTTACTCGTCTTCTTTTATGGTACTTTGCGGGGGAGCAGCTGCCACACATGTACATGACCATTCCACTTTTGCCTCTACTCACTGGTTACAGTCCAGAATGTCCTCCTTACACCAATGACATCACTTGTGGCATCTGCCGCAAAGGCCACGGATGATTCAGAAGTCACACCAATGCCCACATTAGTGGAGTATCATTTCCTCAAGGGCGGAAGGGTGTGATAATCCTTTATATAATATTTAGATGCATGCCAAAGCACCAAGCTCCCAGTGTGCTGTACTTCAAATACTTCATCAATGGAATATTTGCAGGCTGTGCCCCTTCTCATTGGTTCCAGCCCAGAATCTCCTTCTGCCAATAATGTCATCAGTTGCGGCATCTGCTGCAGAGGTCATGGATGATTCAACAGTCACCCTAATGCCCACATCGGTGGAGTGTCCTTTCCTCAAGGGTGGAGGGGTGCTATAATCCTGTATATAATAATCAGATGCATAACACAGTGCCAAGCCACCACTTATCGTTAGCAGCTACTTGTAAAAATACCTGGCTTGTTTCCATGTTTGTGTCTATATTCTCAACTGGTGTTCCCTTGTATGTGGAAGTACAATAAACCTCGGTTTGTTGAGGACATGCAGTTGTTTGTGTTTTACAGTAGAACTCTTTCTTCAAATAACTTTGAAATATGCAGAGTTCATATTTGCTTTTAGCAGTGTTGTGACATCATCAACATGGAGGATGAAATTAATTTCACTGGAATATTTGTACTTCACAAATAGATATGAATTAACATCTCTTCTATGGCATCCCATTTCAGTTTTGTAGTTACTGAATTTTGTCTTCTTGCAATGAGATAATTACTTTAGACCACAAAGATTTTTATACCAATGCTTTGTCAGAGCCATTATTATATCTTTAGGTTGCTTTACACAAATAGTACCCTCTAAGTTACCATACAGAAATGTAGTGTAGTTAAGTATCTGAGCAAGTTTCCTATTTATATTTGCAGCTACACTTAATAATGTTCAAACAGAGATTGTAGGTACCATAGGGCTAAAAGGCTAGTTACAATATACACCTGTAAGATCAGTAATTACCAGTCTTGATTTTAATTTGTCTGCTTATCCATCTGCATTCATTTTTATTTTGCAAACCTATTTACAAGGAATCTCTGTTTTTCCTGAAACATGATCTTTTAAACAATAGTCAGTTTGTCTGGCAGTGCTCTTACCATAATCTGTTAAAACAAAAGCCATTCAATCTTCATATTTTCTCAAACTTTTGAGTCTTGATGGTCATGTTGTGATGAAGCAAGCTGGGATATTTTTACTTCCCCTCTTGTTTTGCCATCTGCCTCCTTAAATTCATTTTTTCACTTTTATCTAATTACCATTAACATACTTGAGTATAATCTGCATTTTCATAAAAGAGAAAGGCTGGCCTTCAGTTTAAAAAATATAACACCAGATCTAATTTTGCGCTTAGTTTTATGTACGTAATTGATTTTCTAATTTATTTTGACTATTCCTACTTAGTACCTTTTGTTATAGGGTGAAATCAGTAATTGTGTCTTAACTTAAATTCTATTGATGATGTACAAACAAATGTAAATCCTGTACTAATTATAAAAATTTGGATGAACAACTAATAGTATCCTTGTAGGATCTATTTGGAAACATGTTAGCAAAGCCAGCCCTTAATTAATTTCAAAGTAATTAACAGTTTTGTCAAAAGTATTGTTTGCATAATGATATATGTTAATTTCATCATTCAAACAAATAATTCAGTCTAAACCTTGCAGTAGCAGAAACTGTTAAAAGGAACAAATTTTTTGATGTATTCAGTTTACTTAATGAGCTAAGTTTTAATTGTAATTTCTATCAATTTGACTTCGAACAATGTGTAGTTTCAGTACCTATTATTGTGAAGATATACAGGCTGAATTAGGCAGAAAGGTACATGCTTTGAGGGATGATAGTATTAGTGATTCTGAAAAAAGAACTTCAATGGACGTATGACCTATTCCAAATGGTGTCCAAGGTAAAACATATTTAATATCACTTTTGTACGTTTTTCTTGAATAACTCTAAAATCGCACCCTTCAGCAAAAACGTGTTGCAGTACAAAATTAAACTATATTAAATTTCCTACAAAAATGGTCCTATTCATTTTTTTCTCTAGAACTAATGGTTTGTGTGAAGAGAGTGCGAGAATGTTGACAAACTCGTTTGATGCACATGCACTGTAGCTTATGCAGTTTTTGTAGGTAAATGTGAGGTAGCAAATTGAAACGAACAGTCTGATATGAGACACATATGATCTACCAAGTCATTAAACTACCACAAATTGGCCTACAAAAACTACATAAGCTACACCACATGCGCGTCGACCGAGTTTTTCAACATTCTCACACTCTCTTCACACAAACCATTAGTTCTAGGGAAAAAGTTCATAGGACCTTTTATGTAGGAAATTTAATGTAGTTTAATTTTGGACTGCAACACGTGTTCATTGGAGGGTGCAGTTTTCGAGTAGTCAAGAAAAATGTACAAAAGTGATATTGAATGTGTTCTATCTCAGAAACCATTTGGAATAGGCCATACACCCATATGAAGTTTTTTGTTCAGGATCACTAATACTATCACCCCTCAAAGCATGTACCTTTCCTCCTGACACACCCTGTATAAGGGTCCAGTTTTTGATCCCGAGACAGTCAGTCTACAGCCGAGTTTCAGACCAGACACTTGTGTTAGTTAGAACAACAACAGTGCTTCAACTTAATAATGAAATAAATGTTACACAATTAGGCTGTGTGTTAAAACAATGACAGTGTCTGTTCCATATGTACCATTTTATTCTTCAAGAAATGTGAACTATGTGGTTAGGTTTTTACTGCTCGTAGATGTCCAACAGGAAACTATTGTAGCAGTATATGGATGTTTGCCTGCAACCTATTAATGAGGCTTATTGAAAGGTAAACAACAGTGCACTGGCCATATAACTGTGTATTATTGGAGGGGGGGATTGCGAACAGTGAAAGTAAAGTACTGTGAAATGAAAATGTGCACCTGTTGGCTACATGATTTAAAGTAGTCAGTGTTGTACTTGCAGAAACCATTTTTCAACCAGTGTAGCAACATAGTACGTTGGCACCAAGGACAATAAATGAAGAAACAAAGCAGGGAACGTCATCACAATGTAATTGACATCTGGTCATTTAATTTCCCAAGAAAATTTAATTTGCCATTCTGTTATCTTCACTCTAAATTAATACATAAGACTTTTCAGTTTGTGAGTTGACTGACACATTTGAACTGATTGTAAACCAGAACTTTTCCTTTTTCAAAGTTCAGTTATTGGTTCCTGGGAGTTTTGAATAATTTGTAATTAATTTTACACAACATTCTCAATGTAGATTTCCATTTTATACCCACTTATTTTCACAGCTCAAATCAATAACGAACAGCTTTTATATAGAATACTACATACATGCCAGGTCAGCAGACCACTTTGACTTTGAGAAGCCTAACAAAATCTAACATGTGGCTATAATACATTGTCCATATTCAATAAATGTTTCATTAGAAATTTACACTACTGCCTGTGAGCAATGCTGTCACAAAACTTTACTCAATAACTAACAAATTAAAACTGACTGACACTGACTGGACATGATTCTAGCTGTGCAGTGACAGTCTGTAGAAAATTTACTCTATGAAAATGCTACCAGGACTGACTACAGCTTTGTTCAAGGGGCCTGTATGCAGAGGACAGGCATTGATAAAGCTCCAACAGAGGGAATGCACTTTCAACAGTATCTTAAAAAAAGCGATAATAGTTAACACACACTTACAGCAGAAAATAAATAAATAAATACTGTTCTGCTTAACGTAGTGGAATTTTGGATGTGCAGTTTTACCCGTAGGGTTTAATGAAGTCCACCAAGATTGTTCTGAAAACTTAAACTGTCTATCTGAAAAATGTAACTAACTAATATGTTATGCTATTGAAATTATGCATTTTTGGAAGCAGAAGGATCAGGTATTCAGTACTATAAGACAATTATGGAAAGGTCTACATTCCCTACCTCAAACATTTTGAATGGTGGTTAACATTTGTGGTTCACAGTTGCCAGGAAATATAAGATGTTAGGTGGAAAGAAGAATATAAGTGATTTAAAATAAGGAATGTCAGTATAAGAGCAAATATTTATTAACGGAGCTGAATTTTTAAGTGCATACAACTGTCAATTTTTAATATTTATTGAAATAAAATGTTTCTAAATAAAATCTTTATGTTGTTACCTGCATCATGTAAGCCATAGATTGAATAATGAGATTCAGAAATCAGAGCTTCAGAAAGTATCTGGTTATTTTCTATATGTGTGGTGTATGTATTATCCATGTGAAAGAGAGTATTTATGTTAGAAATAATCAAATAGAGGAAAACCCAGGATGGATTAATGACAGTATTATTGAAAAGGTTAGATTGGTACTTGCCATACAGTTGAAACATTGAGTCACACACAGGCACAACAAAAAGACTGCTGTAAATTTAAGCCATAGGCCAAATGACCTCTTCCTAAAGTAGGAAACATACACACATTCCTACAAGCATAGTTCACACACACAATGTACCTCAACAGACAAAATATGGACTACCGTCAATAAATAAATACAAAACTAAAAGAGACACAATATCTAGATTTTGGAACTAATACACTGAAGAGAGAGAAAAAAGAAAAAAAAAAACTGGTACAACTGCCTAATATTGTGTAGACCCCTGTGAGCACACAGAATTGCTGCAACACAATGTTTCATGTACTCGACTAATGTCTGAGGTAGTGCTGGAGGGAACTGACACCATGAATCCTGCAGGTCTGTCCATTAGTTCATAAGGGTGTGAGGGGCTGGAGATCTCTTCTGAACAGCATGTTTCAAGGCGTCCATCAATAATGTTCATGCCTGGGGAGTTTGGTAGCCAGCAGAAGTGTTTAAATTCAGAAGGCTGATCCAGGAGCCATTCTGTAACAATTCTGGACACATGGGGTGTTGCATTGTCCTTCTGGAATTGCCCAAGTCTGTCGGAATGCACAATGGACATGAATATATTCAAATGATCAAACTGTTTGCTTACGTACATGTATCTATACATATCAGGGGTCCCATATCACTCCAACTCCACATGCCCCATACCATTACAGAGCCTCCAAGAGCTTCAACAGTCCCCTTGCGACATGCAGGGTCCACAGATTCATGATGTTGTCTCCATACCCACACATTTCCATCTGCTTGATTTAATTTGAAATGAGAGTCATTCGACCAGGCAACATGTTTCCAGTCATCAACAGTCCAATTTCAGTGTGTCGGGCCCAGGCGAGGCAAAAATATTTGTGTCATGCAGACATCAAGGGTACACAAGTGGGCCTTCAGCTCCAAAAGCCAATATTGATGATGTTTCATAGAATGGTTTACACACTGACACTTGTTGATGGCCCAGCATTGAAATCTGCAGCAATTTGCAGAAGGGTTGCACTTCTGTCACTCTGAACGATTCTCTTCAGTCATCATTCATTCCGTTCTTGCAGGATCTTTTTCCTGCCACAGCGATATAGGAGATTTGATGTTTTAACAGATTCCTGATATTCACAGTATGCTCATGGAATGGTTGTATGGGAAAATCCCCACTTCATCACTACCTTGAATATGCTGTGTCCTACCGCTCGTGCGCTGACTATAACACCACGTTCAAACTCACTTAAATCTTGATAAACTGCCTTTGTAGCAGCAGTAACTAATCTAACAACTGTGCAAGACACTTGTCTTATGTAGCCGCTGTTGACCACAGCACCATATTCTGCCTGTTTACGTATCTCTGTACTTGAATAAGCGTCCCCTTCCAGTTTCTTTGGTGCTTTAGTGTAGTTCTTCCATTGGAGAGGAGGGACATACAGAGAGAGAGAGAGAGAGAGAGAGAGAGAGAGAGTGTGTGTGTGTGTGTGTGTGTGTGTGTGTGTGTGTGTGTGTGTGTGTGTGTCAAACCTTCTCTGTTCCATCCCTCATTTCCCAATCACGGAACTCTATGAAGTGATATGTGTCATCAACTGTAAGTGTCTATCAGAGTTACCCATGTGAAAGAATACTTCCAAGAATGTGAGTATGAGAAAGAATATCTAAAAATAATATTGAGAATGATGTCGAGAACGACAGATGTGATGTGATGTGTGATGTACACCTATTGCATGTTTTGTATGTAAATGCTGTTTGAACTAATACAATTTTCCCTGAGTAGAAAGACAAGTAACTGATATTCTTTAATGATAACTGGAGGTTTAATGAACAGTTCCAACCATAACCTCAATTTCACAATTGAGGATGATACCAAGTACATTGGTGAGATGCTCCTAAGATTAATGTGATGATTGTGTAACTTTTTTGAGCAATGTGAGAAGGCCTGGATGAAGCTTTATGTCAATTAGGATTTGCCCAACAGAATAGGTTGGTAATATGGGTGTGTTTAATGCATTGTGGTTGTACTACACATGGCATAGTCTAAATATGTTTCCAGCAAGATGTTACTTTCATGACCCATATCCAGATCTGATCACAGGGGCACCACCCAGAGTTGCCCTTGACAACATGCCATTGTTGCCCTTTTTAAGGTGAAAAGTTTTCAAGACACAGAGTTGCAATATAAATATAGACACAGTTGAAACAGTCAGTGAAGAAGCAAAAAATGCTCACTTTGGCACTATGAGGGTGATAAACATAGTATACTGAAGCTTGTTAAATAACTAAGATGATCTTCTCATATCACTGGAATCAGATGAAAAATCAAAAGATGTGTCTACATTTTAGTTATACATTATGTAAAAAGTTTGACATGATCATGGAAATATTCTCCCATTATTTCAATATTTTTTTCCAGTTAAAAACCAAACATTAAAAACTAGAAAAAGAAATGTTACATGGCTGACAAAAGGCATTAAAATATGTGCTGAAAAGAGGAGACTTTATGAAATCTCAAAAACACAAAATGTTACAGAAGAATTTCTGGTGTATTTCAAGAATTATAAGAGAGTGCTTCACAAAGTCATAAAAGAAGCTAAAAAAACCACAAATGATCACCATATAAAAATGGCCAAGAACAAAATAAAAGCCATGTGGAAGATAGTAAGAGAACAAGTAGGAAATGAGACCTCCCAAAACGTAAATCTCCAGGTAATTCAAGATGGCAAAAAAATTACAAATCCAGAAGAAGTAGCCAATGCTTTTAATACATACTTTGCAAATATTAGTGAAAAATTACTCTCTGACATAAAATCTTCAAATAAAAATCCTGCTACAACACCATCAAATCAAAATAGAAACTGCAACTCCCTATTTCTTACTCCGACCAACCCTAAGGAAATTATACTATCAATTAGAGAGTTAAAAACAAAATTTTCAACAGGTGTAGATGAGATTCCAGTTTATGTCATTAAAAATGTGGGTGACCTCATTGCAATACCATTAGCCCACATTTTCAACAGTTCATTAACAAATGGAGTCTTTCCTTCCTGCTTAAAGACAGTGAAACTGAAACCACTGTTCAAAAAGGGTAAGAAAGAAGACATAGCCAATTATAGACCTATTGCCTCGCTATCTACATTTTCGAAAATTCTAGAAAAAATTTTCATAAGAGGTTGCTAGATTTTCTAGAAAAGTGCAAAATATTATCCACAACCCAACATGGCTTCCAGAAAGGCCGATCAACAGAAACAGCAATATATGAATTTCTGGGTGAAGTACTCGAAAAAATTGATAGTGGACAAAAAGTAACTGGCATATGCCTTGATCTGTCTAAGGCTTTCGACATCATAGACCACGCCCTATTGCTGCAGAAGCTTGAAAGAATAGGTATCAGAGGTATGCCTAACAACTGGCTTAGATCATATCTTACTGACCGCAAGCAAGTAGTAGAAATACATTTTCACAAAGAAAATAAATCAACAAGACACTATTCCGATCATAAAGCAATAAAATATGGAGTACCGCAGGGCTTGGTACTGGGCCCCATCCTATTTTTCATATATATATAAATGACCTAACATCAACCAACCAGTATCATAGCACTATACAGTTTGCAGATGACACAAGCATGTTAGTTAGTGGGAAGACTGCAGAGATACTACAGACAAGACTGTCTGAGGCATTAACAAATGTTGTAAACTGGTTCAACCAAAACAAACTAATAATAAAAAAAACAGTAGCATTAAATTTTCATAATGTCAAGAGAAACACTGAAGAGGATATAAGAATTCAGATGTCAGACACAGATATTGCAAGTGTGCCTAATACAAAATTTCTGGGGGTCTGGCTACAGGATAATCTTAGATGGGAAACTCACATTGACAACATATTAAAGAAGCTAAGTACCATGTGTTATTTAATGAGAGTGCTAGGAAACTGCTGTCATAAGGACTGTCTAATGACAGTTTAGTATTCTAAAATACATTCTGTCCTAAAATATGGGATCACTTTCTGGGGTAACTCGCCATCCTGCCTACAACTCTTCAGGATGCAAAAAAGAATAGTGAGAATCATGGTTGGAATAAAAAGGAACAAACCATATAGAGCATTATTTAAAAGGATGGGGATTCTTCCCCTCCCAAGTATTTTCCTATTTGAAAGTGCAATGTTTATAAAGAAATATACAATAACAAATCCTCCCCAAAAATGAAAATGTTCGTCATCATAATACAAGACAGAAAACTGACTTTCATGTACTCCATACAAAAACCAGTTTGTGCCGAAAAGGAACATTACACCATGGAAAAATTATCTACAATAAATTGCCAAGAGAAATTAAAGTAAAGACTGATGTAAAAATTTTTAAAGCAGCGTTAAATGAATATCTGTTGACACATTGCTTTTATAGAGTGGAAGAGTTCCTCCAAAATCCTCGAGAGTCTAAGTGATGATTATGCAAATACTGTAACCATGAATACTTGCCTATAAATACATTCAGATGTAATTCTCAAGTTTCTAATGGGGTTCAAGTATACGTTGTATACCGACTTGCCCAGTATATGAAGTAAAATTCTGTGAATGTAATTCTCTAGTGTACATGTCAATTCATAGTGTAGAAGAGTTCCTCAAACATCCTTAGAGCTTAAGTGAGGATCATGCAAATACTGTAATCGTTAATATTGGCTTATACATGTATTCAGTTGTAAACTTCAAGTTTCTAATGTGGTTTAATTATAACTTACACATTGACTTGCCCAGTATATGAATTGCTGTAAAATCTTGTGAACATAATTTTCGAGTTTGTAAAGTGTTTTAATTGTAAGATTTACTTTGACCTGTCCAATATCTGATGTGCTGTACTGTACATGTAAGATTTACTGGGCCAATAAATACAATACAATACAATAGAATGTAATTTCAACCAGTAGAAAATGTGTGATGGAATAACAGCAGTATGAATTAGGATATACTGTTGCTCTGCAAATACAGGAGATGTAACGAAACAGACAGGCTCTTTTAAAAGTACACTATTGGATACTATTAGCCTATTAGACTATGTCCTTTTTCAGATGTAGAAGCACACACACACAAACGTATGCTTACCCATCTCAAACACACATGGCCACTGTCAGCTTCAATTGCTAAGGCATGATTGTTGTGAGTTGTGATGCCATCTAGAGCCTGTAAAGGAGAGTGCTGAAGAGATGTGGGACAGGAAGGGGAAAATATAGTGATAAATTTTCAGTTTCTCACTATTAAATAACATTCACATGACTCACGCTAAAGTACACTGAAGTGCCAAAGAAACTGGTATAGCCATGGGTAATCAAATATAGACATCTGTAAACAGGCAGAATACGACACTGCAGTTAGCAATCCTATGTAAGACAACAAGTGTCTGGCACAAGTGTCTGCTAAAATGGCAGGTTATAAAATTTTAGATGAGTTTGAATGTGGTGTTGTGGTTGGCACATGAGCAATGAGACACAGCATCTCTGAAGTAGTGACGAAGTGGAGATTTTCTCGTACGACCATTCCATGAGTGTACTGTGAATATCTGGAATCTGGGAGAACATCAAACCTCCAACGTCGCTATGGCTGGAAAAAGACCCTGCAAGAACAGAACCAATGACGACTGAAAGGAATCACTCAGCATGACAGAAGTGCAACCATTCTTCAAACTGCTGCAGACTTCAATGCTGGATAATCAGCAAGTGTCAGTGTGTGAACCATTCAATGAAACATCATTGATATGTGCTTTTGAAGCCAAAAGCCCACTTCTGTACCCTTGATGACTGCATAACACAAAGCTTTACACTGTGATAAAGGAAGCTGGGATATTTTTACTTCCCCTCTTGTTTTGCCATCTGCCTCCTTAAAATTCATTTTTTTCATTTTTGAATTAAGTACCATTAACATACGTGAATGTAATTTGCATTTTCATAGAAGAGAACAGTTGGACCTCAGTTTTAAGGAATATAACACAGATCTAATTTTGTGCTTAGTTTTGGGTAAGCAATTGATTTTCTAATTTATTTTGACTATTCCTAGTTAGTATCTTTCATTATAGGGTGAAACCAGTAATTGTTTTGCTACTTAAATTCTATTGTTGACATATAAATAAATATAAAAACTGTAATAATTGAAAATGTTTGGAAGATGAAATGCTAGTAATCTTAAAGTATTTATTTGGCTCTATTTGAAAACATGTTAGTAAAGCCAGCCAGCAATTAATTCCAAAGTAATTAACAGTTTTGTCAAAGGTTTTGTTTCCATAATGATATATGTTAATTTCATTATTTAAACAAATAATTCTCCTTAACTCTTGTAGTAGAAGAAACTGTTTGAAAAAAGGAATTTTTTGATGTATTCAGTTAATTTAATGAGTCAAGTTTTAATTGTAATTTCTGTAAATTTAACTTCATAGTTTCAGTACCTATTATTGTGATGATATAGAAGGGCCTGATTTTTGGTCATGAGACAGTGAGTCCATGGCCGAGTTTCAGACAAGGAACCTGTGTTGGTTAGAATGACAACAATGCATCAACTTAACAGTGAAATAAGTGTTACATCAATAGGCCATGTGTTAAAGCAATGACAGTGACTGCTCAATTTATTTGAAAGACTGTGAACTGTGTGGTTATGCTTTTCTGCTTGTAGATGTACAACAGTAAACTGTTGTAGCAGTATGTGGATGTTCACCTGCTAACTATTAATGAAGCTTATGGAAAGTTAAATGATAGAGCACTGGACACGTAACTGTGTATTACTGGGAGCGGGGGTTGTGAAAAGAGAAATTAAAAGATTGTGAAATGCAACTGTGCATCTGTCGGCTACATCATTTGCAGTAGACAGTACTGCACGTCCATCCCTATTTTTTCAGCCAGTACGCTGAGACTGAGGACAATCAACAAAGAATAAAACTATGTGGCCCGCTACAACACCTCGCCTGGGTCCATCAACACTGACATTGGACTGTTGATAACTGAAAACATGTTGCCTACTTGGTTAGGTCTCATTTCAAATTGTATTGAGCGGATGGACTTGTATGGGTATGGAGACAACCTCATGAATCCATGGACCCTGCATGTCAGCAGGGGACTGTTCAAGCTGTTGGAAGCTCTGTAATGGAATGGAGCATCTGGAGTTGGTGTAATATGGGACCCCTGATATGTCTAGATATGACTCTGGCAGGTGGCATGTACATAAGCATCCTGTCTGATCACCTGCATCCATTCATGTCCACGATGCATTCCAATGGTCTTGGGCAATTCCAGTAGAATGTTGCAACACCTCACATGTCCAGAATTGCTACAGAGGGGTTCCAGGAACAGAGTTTAAACACTTCTGCTGGCCACCAAACTCCCCAGACATGAACATTATTGAGCATATCTGGGATGCCATACAACATGCTGTTCAGAAGAGATCTTCAGCCCCTCGTACTCTTGCAGATTTATGGACAGCCCTGCAGGATTCATAGTGTCAGTTCCCTGCAGCACTACTTCAGATATTAGTCAAGTCCATGCCATGTCATGTTGCGGCACTTCCATGTGCTCATGGGGGTCCTACACAATGTTAGGCATGTGCACTAGTTTCTTTGGCTCTTCAGTGTAAAACTCACACAATAAATTTTCAATTTCTCACCCTTAAATAACATTCACAAAATGTATTATTAGTTTGTTTTATTAAGTTGAAAAATAACTGAAGACAACTGAGCACAGAACAACAATGGTAGCAAAGGTTTTTATCTATGAAAATGTTTTACGTAAATCACAGACATAGTATAAACGTTGAAATAGCACTCTCAACATCCCCTCCTCAATTCAATGTTTTTTACATTTATCATGAACAAACTTTAAAATAAACCCAATAAGCTTCTTTAAGTGCTGGATCTCGGAGCTGGTAAGCCTTTGGTAAAAATATCTGCAATCTGGTTCTCTGAACATACACGCTCGGTGGGGATTACTTTGCAGTGGTGAAGCAAATGCATGAAATTATGTTTAATGTTGATGTGCCTCAACTGACAATGTTCCCATGACTTCAGTCCATAAACAGGACTGATTACCCTTGAATACATGAACTGGTAGCTGGAGTGTAATTTCAATGCCGACCAGCAAGTATTTCAGCCAGAGTACCTCAGTGGCAGATGTTGCCAGAGCTACATATTCTGGCTCTGTAGAAGACAAAGCAACACTATTTGCAAACAATTGTAGCAGATAACCAGAGGCAGACCTTGCATCTTCCTTTTTGCTCCAGTTTGCATCAACATAGGCCACAAGAGATTCTTGATTCCCTTCTCGATAATTTAGTTTCATGCAGATGGTTCCTTTGATAAATCTCAAAACCCTTCCCAAGCATCCCCAGAGCTCTTCCGATGGATTGCTTTGGTATCTGCTTAAGAAGTTGACTGCAGCCTACAAATCAGGCTTTGTTGCTGTCATTGCATATGTCAAGCATCCAATCAACTCTCTGCGTGGCTTATAGATCCTTTTTCCTTCTTTGATTTCCAGTTAACTTCCACAGGTGTCTCGACAAAGTTACAGTCTTGCATGTTGAATTGTTATATAAAGCTCTTCAAATATGATGTTTGGCTCAGATACATTTCTTCTCTGTTCCTTGAAATCTGAATTCCCAAGTATGATTGTGGCTCTTCCAGTTCCTTTATTTTAAACTTCATCTGTAACTTAATTTTTCCTCTGTCCGTTTCTTCACTATTATTTCCTGCCATCAGAATGTCACCAACTTAGACCACTATGCAAGTGACAACTTCCTTTAAAAATCAAATAGTAAAGACATTTATCTGCTTCTGACTGAGTGAATCTTAAAGAGATAAGAAACATATGAATTGAATGATT
The DNA here is from genome assembly GCF_023864345.2 of Schistocerca serialis cubense. Taxonomy (NCBI): domain Eukaryota; kingdom Metazoa; phylum Arthropoda; class Insecta; order Orthoptera; family Acrididae; genus Schistocerca; species Schistocerca serialis. The sequence goes on along the minus strand of NC_064641.1, from coordinate 351,061,661 downwards.
CCATGATGGTGGTGCTTGCTTTGAGCCATATAAAGACTTCTGTATTCTGCAGACCAATCCAGTTGTGTCTTTCAGTCTTTAGCAATAGCCACTCCTTCAGTAATAAGCAAGTATATTTCCTGCTTGAGTTATCTATGAAGAGAAGCACTGGAAACATCAAATCATTCCAGAATCAGCCCTTGTTGGATTGCAATAGTAAGCATTAACCTAACAGTTGCAAGTCAAGCCAGTGGTGCAATGTTTCTTTGTAGTCAAATCCTGTTGTCTGTGAATACCCTTTAGCCACAAGTCTAGCCTTGTGTCTTATGATATTTCCATTGATGTCCTCCTTCAATTTCAATAACCACTTACTGCCAATGGCCTTCTTTCCAGGGGGTAATTTAACAAAGATCCAGGACTTGCTTTCCTTTGTAGAGAGAGTTTCATCCAGTATAGCTTTATACCAGTATTCCTTACCTTCATGAGTTACAATTTCCTTGTACCTTTTTGGTACATCATCAGCAAATGATTCAGCATTCAGTGCAAGAACAGCATAGTCATCTAGGTACCTGTGAGTGTTCCTCTTTCTGGTAGAATTTCAAACAGCTTCATTTTCAGTTTTTCTTCATCACTGTTTAGATCTGGTATGAGAATTCTTTCATGACCTCCATAATTTGATTTAACATAGTCTTTGGTGAGTTAATTGACATTATCGTCTTTGTGTTCCTTCTCTGATGATTCCTGTACAGATTCCAGAACCCAGTCCTCAACTTGTATACATTCAAATTCAAATCTTCCTTCATAGAAAACAATGTTCCTTCTGTGACTATTTTTCCTTCCTCTGGGCATCAAAGTCTGTAGCGATTAGGACAGTAGCCAGTGAAGTAGCACTTCAGAGATTTGCAGTCAAACATCTTGTTCTCAATTCCTTTGGTAGATGAGCAATACACCCAAATACTCTCACCTTACTCAAGTTAGGTTTCTCGTTGTACCACAAAGCTGCAGGCACCTTCCCTTTCAAAGCCACAGTAGAAATTCTGTTAGTAGATATACAGCAATACGAACAGTTTCTGACCAAAATATCTTACTTAATTTAGATTGAAGTATCAAATAGTGAGTATTATCAATAAGAGTTCTGTTCATTTACTCCAAGACACCATTTTGCTGATTGTAAACACGAACTGTATTCCTTATTCTTCAAAATATCATTTAACTTGCTGATCTTCAAATTGAAATGAGCTGTAGCCATAATTGTGATAGACCTCTGTGAAATGTGTAAAGTTTTCGATGAATGTGAGCACATAATTCTTACCATCAAACACCTCTGGTAAGATTGGCCCACACAAGTCACTGTAGATCAACTCTAGAGGTCTGCTGGCACATTTTCTAATGTGATTGTATGAAAGTTCTGACTGTTTTCCTTTGACACAATCATTCCATGGGGATTATTGAAGTGTCCAGTTACATACCATCAACTTGTGACCAAAGGTGTCTAATGCTATCATAGCTCAACCGGCCAAATCTGTGGTGCCACAGTTTTACATTGGTTCAGTTGGAGCAGCTGACAAGGTGCTATGTTGCAAAAAATTTAAAACATATAGTTGAGATTCTTTTCTATTTGCAACAGCAATGATTTCTTTCCTGCTTTTAATTAAACCTTGAGCTTTTTCAAACATGATACCAAAACCATATATTTACAATTTTCTACCTGACAGCCAATCATAATTAACATAGAACATAATCAAAATGTCCACGGGTGTACTGCCGGTCAAGTGCCGGTGATGTGAATGTTATTTAAGGATGAGAAACTGAAAATTTATCAGGTTTTGGGCCCAGGTTTGGTTTAAAATGGAATTTATAATAAATATACCTGGCCACAAATGGATGCCCACATAAAGTTTTTTCGAAATGGAAACTGAAGTGGAAAAATATTGTGTTACTTTATTTTACTGAACAAATTTCAACAACTGGAAATTCAGGATGGAAACTCTTGTCAAGGAACTGCAACTTTTATCATTTGTGCAAGCAAATTATCAAACAAAGATGGAATTTCTGGATAGATAGGTGACACCAGTATGTTGCAAAGGAAATATGACTGGCTGAAATAGCTAAATAATATTGAAAATGTAAGTCACATCTTATTCAAGGCATTGTTGACAGTCACTTGGAATATGAGAAAGATAAGGTAAACTCTTTCAATTTATGTACATCTCTGTGCAATACGTTTGAGAGAAAAGAAGTGGCTAGTCGACTCACGTTGAGAAAACTGCTGTTAACTATGAAATTTGATGCGACAAGTGATATACTAGTTAATCACTTTCTTAAGTTTGATAAATTGATTCAAAAATTACATTCAGCTTGAGCTATTGTCAAAGAAACTAACATCATATGCCACCTACTTTGAATGATTACTGCAGAATACAACATAACGGTCACTGCAGTCGAAACACTCTCAATGAAAGACTTGATGCTGAGATTTGTGAAAAATAGGCTTCTGGTTGCAGAGTCAGAGGTGACAGGAGTCATCAGGAAAAACAAAAATTAAGATACACTGCCTCCTACAGCTTTTCAGACTCAACGGTTATCAGAAAAAAGGTTTGTCAGTAAAATAAGAAATCAGCAAGGAACTTCAGGGCGCTCATTCAACTTTATTTGTCATTGTTGTGGAAAGCCTGGTCACAAAGGGGCTAATTGCAGAATTAAGTTACTGAACAAGAACTTGGGAACCAGCAATTCAATGGCTGTGGCTAATATTAAAGAGGAAGATGGTTTTTCTTTTGCAGCAACAACAGAAGATCAGGCAGTGAACAACATAAATTTTTCTTGGACTCTGGAGCAATGGAACACTTGATTAACAGTAAGATTCCTCTCAGTAATTTAAAGAAATTGGAACAACCAATTAAAGTTGAAGTATCTAAGACAGGCATTTTTCATGAGGATAAAGTAAAAGGAGAAATTAGTCACTAGTGCTGTAAATGCAAAGGAAATTCAGATAACAATCAAAAATGTTTTATGTTGTGATTCTTGAGTTTCTCCCGGCGTATTTGATAATCAAAATATCCACGGGTGTACTGCCGGTATAGAGTGTCCAACGGGCACAATATTTCGGCGATCATACATGTCGTCATCATCAGGTGAACTGACGGACTGAGCTCCTGTGAACGTGCCGGCATGGAGATCCGTACGCTATGGCTGCTCAGAGGGAACTGGGCTCGGTCGCGGCGGCGGCCGATTTAAATACCCTCCGCCCACGGCACACTCCCTCCGCCGTCCGCGCCCCGCGCCACGGTCGCACGGTGGAACACATTGCGATGGCGTCTGAGATGACGTCGGTGTGATGGCTCTGTCCGCCGTGGTCGTCACAACTATATGTTTGCTCGATTTACTCTTGATTAACCCAATCGCTGGTTCCCAAGCCTTGCTAAGATTATAGCCAAAGATGACCTCAGTTTGAGGAAGGCCGGCATGTACCAGATTCCGTTTCAATGTGGCAAGTCATATATTGGTCAGACAATGATAAAAGTTGCAGTTCCTTGACAAGAGTTTCCATCCTGAATTTCCAGTTGTTGAAATTTGTTCAGTAAAATAAAGTAACACAATATTTTTCCACTTCAGTTTCCATTTCGAAAAAACTTTATGTGGGCATCCATTTGTGGCCAGGTATATTTATTATAAATTCCATTTTAAACCAAACCTGGGCCCAAAACCTGATAAATTTTCAGTTTCTCATCCTTAAATAACATTCGCATCATAAATTTTCAGTTGCTCACCCTTAAGTAACACTCACAAAATGTATTATTAGTTGTTTTTATTTAACTGAAAAATAGCTGAAGACAACTGAGCACAGAATAACAACAGCAAAGCTTTTTTTCTATGAAGATACTGTACATAAATCACAGATATGGTATAAACCCTGAAATTGCACTCTCAACAGATAGCAGTATAGCTAAAAAATAATTCCATGCTCTGGCCCTAAATGGGTCAACCATGCCTTACTGCCTGCCATGTCATCCTCTTCTAATGGTATTATCAGATGCAGTATGGAGTGGAATATGGTCAAAGCACTGCTCTCCCATTTGTTGATGGGTTTCTCGGCCTTGGAACTGTTAATAATAATCGGACACATAGCTTCTCAGTTGATCTCATGAAGCTGAGTGCACCCCACATGAGCCCACCCACCAAGGAAAAATCTCTGGCAGTAACAGAAATCAAACCATGGCCCCTGCATGGCAGTCAGCTGCGCTAACTACTCTGCTATGAATGCAGACATAGCAGGGTAGGGGAGGGGGGAAATTCTTTAGTGCTATTGTGGGACTGTGCAGAAATTTGGCAGGGATAGGGTAGTGGGCTGCTCGGTGTAGCATCAGGAAGTTGTGCGGGGGGTCAGGAAAGAGAGAGGAGAAAATCAGAAAGGGAAAAGCCTATGTATGTGCATGGGTAGAGGAGGGGAGGGGGGGAGGAGTGAAAAGTGAAAAGCTGGATTGGAAGCAGGGAATGGGATAGTGGCAGATAGAGAACAGGGGCTGGTGAAGTTTGAGGCCAATGAGGGTGATGGAAAAAGAGGGTATGTTGCAAGGAGAGTTTCCATCAGAACAGCTAAGAAACACTAGCATTGGTGTGTAGAATCTAGTTGGCAGGCAGTGTGAAGCAGTAACAGAAGTCAAGCACAATGTGCACAGCTTGCTTGGCAACTGAGTGGTCCAGCTCTTTGCCACAGTTTGGTGGTCAACATTTATGCAGACTAATAGCTTGTTAGTGGCCATGCCCACATAGAATGCTACACGGTGGTTGCAAATGACTCGGTTAACCACATGGCTGTTTTTACACTTGTGGTCCTCCCTTGGATGGACTATGAAATGCCTGTGGAGACTAGAGTAGGTGGAACTGGCGGCAGATCGCAGAAAGAATAGCACTTCTGGTCATGTCAGTACAGGGTTTTAAATACAAAATTAGTAAGGGGTATTGAAGGAGTACAGCACCCACTACAGTAATACAAGGTTACATGCTTACTGCCACAGCAGCTGATATATATATTTAAAGAATGTATTACGTAAAAAAATTATTCAGGTAGATAAGGGAGATGAAAACTTCCCCCGAAACCTGTGTTTGCCCACATGTACAAAAAACACGAAATCTACAACTAACATTCCTAACAACAGCCTGTTGTTGTTGCTGTTGTGGTCTTCGCTCTGAAGACTGGCTTGATGCAGCTCTCCATGCTACTCTATCCTGTGCAAGCCTCTTCATCTCTGAATAACTACTGCAACCTAAATCCTGAATCTCCTTACTGTATTCATCTCTTGATCTCCCTCCCCCAACACACACAACACTTCCCTCCAATACTAAACTGGTGATCCCTTGATGTCTAATACCTTATACAAGTGTAAAAATAATATTTTAGGAACTGACTGTATCAGCAACATGATTCTTACTTTTCCAATGTTGGGCTGGTAGTCTTCTCTCTTCCAATAATTCTCTGATAATGTTAAATTACAACATATATTAAAATAAACTGGTTTTTCCCAGTTTACTGTACTTATATTAATGTATTACAAAGTAAGCATATCTTTGAGTGTAATAAAGCCACAGAACATGTTTAACTGAGCTGAAGGCAGTACGAATGGTCACTGGTTTGCTTAATCTATGGGAGAGTGTCACCAAGATACTGCAGGAACTGAACTGGAAGAATCTTGAAGATAGACATAAACTATCCCAAGAAAACCTATTAATGATGTTCCAAAAAAAGCTTTAAATGATCACTCTAGGAATACAGGGTGTTACAAAAAGGTACGGCCAAACTTTCAGGAAACATTCCTCACACACAAAGAAAGAAAATATGTTATGTGGACATGTGTCCGGAAATGCTTACTTTCCATGTTAGAGCTCATTTTATTACTTCTCTTCAAATCACATTAATCATGGAATGGAAACACACAGCAACAGAATGTACCAGCGTGACTTCAAACACTTTGTTACAGGAAATGTTCAAAATGTCCTCCGTTAGCAAGGATACATGCATCCACCCTCCGTCGCATGGAGTCCCTGATGTGCTGATACAGCCCTAGAGAATTGCGTATTATATCACAGCCGTCCACAATACGAGCATAAAGAGTCTCTACATTCGGTACCAGAGTTGCTTTCAAATGCCCCCATAAATGAAAGTCAAGAGGGTTGAGGTCAGGAGAGCATGGAGGCCATGGAATTGGTCCGCCTCTACCAATCCATCGGTCACCGAATCTGTTGTTGAGAAGAGTATGAACACTTTGACTGAAATGTGCAGGAGCTCCATCGTGCATGAACCACATGTTGTGTCGTACTTGTAAAGGCACATGTTCTAGAAGCACAGGTAGAGTATCCCGTATGAAATCATGATAACGTGCTCCATTAAGTGTAGGTGGAAGAACATACTGACGAAACTAAAATGAGCTCTAACATGGAAATTAAGCGTTTCCAGACACATGTTCACATAACATCTTTTCTTTATTTGTGTGTAAAGAATGTTTCCTGAAAGTTTGGCCATACCTTTTTGTAACACCCTGTATACTACAAACCCCATGTATCATTGGAGATCATGAGGATAAGATTAGAATAATTACTGCATGCACAGAGCCATTCAAACAGTCATTCTTCCTGTGCTCCATACATAAATGATTTACAAAAAATCCCTAACAACTGGTACAATGGGATGTAGCTTTTGCCATGCACATCATGATGGTTTGCAGAATACAGATGTAGATGCAGATGTCTTTGAAGTCTCATAACATTTCTTCTTTGGTCATCCTCCTGCTATCAATGGACATAATGAACATTTCTTAAATAAAGTAGACAGTGATGCAGCAATTGATGGTTAATGTCTTCCTATTTATTGGCACCGAATGATCAGTTTTTGATGATCAGCTTTGCAAACCACAGGAGCTGCAAAATTTACATACATTAATAAGCTAAATGAACTAACAAAATATTACAAGTTAACTTGTGGAAGAGTAACTTATTACTTTACACAACTCTGAATAGTAACTATACTGTAGTACCTGTAGTAACTTCACTGTAGTACCAGCAGAACATGAATTTTGTATGAATTCACAGCCTGTGTGGCTCCCATAGATGGTTAGATATTGAGTACTGCACATAAACTAAATGATTATATGATGTTTACACATGGACTACATATCCACATGTATGCCCATTTATAGATGTCTACAGTACAGACAACAACAAAAAAAAAAAATTGCTGAAATACAGAGCCATTACATTTCACTTATCTTCACAAAAGACAGCAAAAGCGTAGGAGATAAAAGATACAGCAGCTAAAGAAGTATGTTTGTTTAACTAATGGCCGTATAATTACAAAACAACAAAATTATGGGTACTATTTTATGATGGCACAGCTCATTGTGAAAGGGGATTACCAGAGCTTGCCAGAATATCTCAAGAGAGTGAAATTTTCTATCCGGAATAATTAAGAAACTGACAAGTTATTTTAGTCAAAGGATGTATTTTTGGGAAACAGAAACATCAGAGTTACAAAACTATGGTACTGATTTTTTAAAATAATTATGTTTTAAGAGTGGAACACTTTAGAACACCAAAATTTTAAATATCAATTATGTATAAAATATGAAGCTTTGAAAATCATAAATTATTTGTTGAAAAGATGACAATGATGGCTCTCAAATGATCTATGCTAATCAAAAAACAAATAACTTTTAGCTCATCAAAATTTTGAACTTCCCGTGGTTTCCATACATACCAAATCTCAAATATTTTTAGAATAAAATATTTCTAGGTGAAATAACTATAGTATTGACACCAGTAATACAGAAATTACACAATGAATAAAAAATACATCATCCATCCAAAAAATTCCAACATTGATTTTATTCTTGGTGTATAAATGACATCAATACAGTAAGTATGGTGGAAGCTTGAATCAACAAATGTAGGTGACATGTGCATTCAACCTCTCAGTTGTGAGCAGGTAGTATTAAGTAATGGACAACCATAGTGTGTCAATGCTTTGTTACAAATTGCAATGAACCATTATCTCTAAAGCAGCAGTTCAGAGCATTGTCCAGAACGTTATTAAGAAGTAGCTCATATCTGGAAAAAAAATCATCACAGGTGATGAACTGTGTTATTGATACAAACCTACTATGAAATGGCCTTGTACTGTAATTCATGTGAAGAGTCAATTCTTTTATGACATAACAGATATTCAGGTCAGTGTGATGCACAGTTTGAACTACATCCCAAAGAAAGACTTTTCGGATAGTTTCACAGGGCTGGATCAATGTTCTGCACATTTTATTCAAGTGCAGGAAACTCAGTAGAACCACAATCATACCTTTTGTCTACTTTTTGAGTCTCAAAATTTTTTGGACTTTCAAATTAAAGTGTTATTAATCCCTGCTTGAATAATAAGTTGGATATTTCAAGTAACTACTGTATATCTATTATTAATGAAGTAGGATCATAAAAGGACTGGAGTATTATTCAAGTCAGGAAAGGTAAAAGAACAAGGAGGATAATCCCACCCTTACTCTATTACAAATACTCTTAAAAACTGAACTACTTCCTTAGCAGCTTCATCACTGCTACAGAATGTATAGCCACGAATGAGGAGCAGTAGACCTCCCTGACACTTCCTGATCCATGTAACTGCTGCTTCACTCTACATTGATGATTGATTTTGATATAGGTTCTTAAACAAGGTTAGCATCACCAAATTGCTGAAATTAGATTTATATAAAATATACAACAGTGCTGAACCTGTTAGGTACTCTTAAATGTGAGACATTATCTTCCTATGCCTCTCTCATGATTTTTCTGGAAATGAGATGGGTAATTCACTGCACACACAACAGACACGAAGTAACTGGTGAAATTGTAAATGATGTTTTTCAGAAGATCATTAAGTGGTTCTCTGCAAATGGGCTCTCATTCAAGTTTGACAAAACACTGTACATACATTTCCACACAGTAAATGGAATGACACTATTAATAAATATAGACTTCGATCAGAAATTGGTAGCTAAGGTAGAATATTCAAAATTTCTAGGTGTATGCATTGATGAGGGGTTGAACTGGAAAAAATACACTGAAGATCTGCTGAAACGTTTGAATTCAGCTACTTATGCTATTAGGGTCATTGCAAATTTTGGTGATATACATCTCAGTAAATTAGCTTACCATGCCTATTTTCATTCTCTGCTTTTGTATGGCATCATATTTTGGGGTAACTCATCATTGAGTAAAAGAGTGTTAATTGCACAAAAGCATGTAAGCAGAATAATTACTGGAGCTCATCCACGATCATCCTGCAGACATTTATTTAAAGAGCTAGAGATCTTCACTGTAGCCTCACAATATATGTATTCACTTATGAAATTTATTATTAACAATCCAAACGAATTCAAAAGTAATAGCAGTGTACATGGCTACAACACTAGGAGAAATGATGATCATCACTACTCAAGGTTAAATCTAACTTTAGCACAGAAGGGGGTAAATTATGCTGCCACAAAAGTGTTTGGTCACTTACCTAATAGCATCAAAAGTCTGACAGATAGCCATATAGCATTCAAAAGGAAATTAAAAGAATTTCTTAATGGCAACTCCTTCTACTCATACGATGAATTTTTGGACATAATAAGTGGGTAATTTCCCCAACCCCCACCAAAAAAAGTGTCATGTAATATTTTGTGTAATGTAATACCTTGTATAGACACCTTTTATTAACCTGACATGTTCCACATCATTACGAAGTGTCATATTCATGATCTATGGAATAAGTACTAATCTAATCTAATCTAATCTAATCTGCACAGTTCAGAATAGTAATTACATTCAAACCATTAGACAGCCTTTTAATATGATTTTCTAGATAACTGAGTTTTTTCAACTTCTCCTTCCCATGCACATTTCCCAATTGGACTGCAAACTATGTTTTTATTTTCCCTGTAGAATATTTCCAAAAAGTCTTCTACTGAATGTTCTGAATTTATGAATAGCCTACTGACTCACCTTGATATTAAAAGTGCTCACTTAGAAACATATTCAACTGGTTCAGCAATTATATTGAAAGTTCACACTATGCCATGCACAAACCTACCTACTAAGCCTTTATCTACATATTCAGTCACAAACAACTTGAGTGTGTATGTAGTCTCACAAAACAAGTGTTGGTCATCCTTGCTTTCTTCAAAATCAAACTTTACCAAAACACTCTTGAAACACTTGTTCCAGCAATGTAGCCTCTGTTTTAATCCATACAGACAAACACCTTTCCACAGTGTTAACACCAGTTCCCATCAGATCACTGATGTTAAGTGCTGTCGGGCTCGGCTAGCAATTGGACATTTGGATGAGAAACCATCTGGACTGCTGAGTACTGTTGGCAAGGAAGGTGCAATCAGTCCTTGTGGGTCTATTGAGGAGCTACTTGTCTGAGAAGCAGCAGCTCCAGTTATGCTAAAGTGATGCACAAAGTTTCAACATAAGCAAGTTATTAAAGCATTTTATAAAATTATTACTGTTATTAAACCCTAGTAAACCACAGTACTTTAAAAATTGGGGTGGCAAAATTATATTTGGGAGACAGGGAGGACACAGTAAGAAGTTATAATCCCCAGAGCTCATCCATAGAACTGTGCCCGACTCCATCCAGTGAGAGGCATTCTGTGAAACCACACAGATCTGCATGGGTAACAATTCTTGTTCCTTACCTCTTAAAGAGCATAGGAGGAACCTGCTCCTTAGTTGCTTTCCTTCAGCATATTCTCCACAAAATTCAGTATTTGCAATGACTGTCAAACCATTTTGTTTCAAACTTGTCTATCATAACATTGATCAATACAGAAAATTTTTTATGCTAGTAGTCCAGACATTTTCTGGAACTATATTTGATTCAATCTCTCATATCCTAATACAAATTAGCATCCTAAACAGCTGCCCACGTTTATAAAACCACTTGTCTTCACAGCTCAACATGGAGCCAGAAGATCAAAATTAAATATAATGTAAGTTTCATCTATTCTAGATACATAAATGACACTTTCTGTCACATGTGTTTCCTGTATGTCAAATATTTATTGAGCATTTTCTGACCGAATGCATTAAATATTTTGACCGATTCTGCAAATTGTTCCAAGCAAGAAAGCCAAGTTCTAGAATAATACAAATGATTTACAATACAAAAGTTGCCTTCATGATCTGCCATTAAAATTTTTTATGCCAAAAGCATTGTAACAAGTGGTCAACAGATAGACAGTTACAGCTTTTTTATTTTGTGAACAATACAAATTTTGGCCAAAATAGGCCAACTTCAAATTTAAATTGAATGATGGTCTATTTCATCAGAATGTAATAAAAATAAATAAAAATGGAATGTAGACCATCTTATTAATAAATAAATAAGACAAAATCACTGCTGTCTCCTGTGACATAATCCCACCACAATGAAATTACAATTAAATCAATACAATTAAATGAATACCCTTAGCTACATACAGGCGGGAACAGTTGAAAATATGTGCACTGACCAGGACACGAACCCAGGATCTCCTGCTTACATGGTAGATGCTCCATCCATCTGAGCCACCAAGGACACAGAGGATGGTGTGACTGGAGGGACGTATCTCTGGCATGCCTCTCATGAGACCCACATTCCCACCACAATGCACTCATAAAATTTTTGTTCCATTGGTTCATGCTGAGGAGATCCTCAAGAACTGACAAGTCTTGGTGCCATCTTTAGGTGACAGCTGATGAGTGAATGGTTACTCCATTGGTGTGTCACCCCACTCCCCAGCAGTGATCACCAAGGCAGAAGTGAGTGAAGAGAAGTAGAAAGGGGCGTTCTTGTAACTAAGCTGCTGCCCTTTCAACACTGGGTTCACATCCCGTCTCAAGTTCTGTTCCCAATATGCTGAGTGACGGATCATAAGTCTTGCTAAGACAGAATCCATTTATGTATTTATCGAGTTGTGACTGAGCCAGATTTCTGTGTCTTATTTAATCACACAACCCAGAATGAAGAAGTTTATTGTAGTATCTTCGTTCATTCACATTCCATGCCATGGCCAGTTTAGAGACAGTGTTCTTCTCTTGCCAATGTGGTGGCCTGGTGCAGTTCTGTTTCTTGTTTATGCTCATCTCATTTTTCTTCAAACATGCAGTTTGTCTCCAAATATATACTATGCCACATTAGAAAAGGTTATGGTAGACTCAGAGGTTGCTGAGATCTGAGTGATACTTGACTGACTGTAATTGAACTGAGGGTTTGGGAGACTTTATGTTATGCCTTCCTGGGATCGTGATGAAATGAGAAGATAAGAGTGGAAAGCAAACTAAACAGGTCATTACCATAACTCTTACTTCACTGACGGCTAGCCACTGCCCAAATTCCAAAACTTTTACAAGAATATAATGGATCTCTTTTTATATTAGACTAGTACACTAACTACATCACACGAACCATTCCAAATTAGATCAAGACCAAGATAATCACAATGTTAGAAATGTGAACAAAGTAGTAACCTCCACCTAGTGGATAATGTAGAAGGTAAATGGTTTTGAAGTACCATCATATCAATTGGTATGAACATCTGAAATTATCATTCTCTTTTAATTAACATTATACCACATTGCTAATGTTTGTTTATCACCCAAAATATGTAAATCAGTGTTCAGAATATTAAAAGAACTGCTATTATCCATCTTTATAAGCAATGCATGTATCAAAGTTTACATGTTCCCAAAGTAATTATGTGACATTAACAAAATAACAGAAACTAATATGTGTAAAAAAATTGTCAAAAGTTACTTTCATTGTATTAAAATGCAGTATTATATAAATGTTAACTGATAGCTCACTTAAAATGTATGACAAAAACATGGAACACTGTACTTAATTTTGCCATTTGTATTTGTTTCTCTATGTTTATCTGTTACCTTTCTTACTAGCAATCAGTATCCTATCATTCAAAGGCCTCTCCTGAATTCATGCAATGATGTGTGGCCCATGCCATAATACTAATGATAATAATAATAACAATAATAATAATAATATTTAACACTAACAGTACTCTAAAATAAGAAATTTATTACTAGATATTTAATGGCATTGTCCCATTTCAGAACTGTAAAAGGATCTACCCATTTGGTCACATGACATATATGTCTCAAATTTTTACTTTATCAACATCACTGACAATACAAGTCTCATCTCCATCAAAGTCACTTACCTCACCTACATCCATCTGCAATAAGCCACCAGTCTCAGACTTACCAACCTCAGTTACTTCACAGCCTCATTCACATCTATGTAATACTGTTGTATGAACCTGCAGATATAGCATATATTCTCTTCCAGACTAGGGGTCACTAAGCATCCATGTTCAAAGGTCTTGTCTTCTATACAAAAGTTAAAAATAGCTGAGATTTTACCAATCTGCTTTGCTTACCTGAAGCTCCTCTTATCTCCCCACTTACAATGGACATTTCCACAAAATTTTTGCTATCTTTTATTTTGTCTCTAAATTGTTCAGATATACTACAAATTGGACTACCTATATCAATCAAAGAGTTGTCTTCTCACTGATCAATATTAATTTTAATCTAATGACACCCAAAATCTGAATCATCCTCTCTGTTGTCAGACACTTCAAGCAAAAGATCACTTTCAATTTCGTCAACTGCGACATCCATGCTGTTTTCACAAGGTTTCATCCACTTTACAGGTATAATAATCTTAGTTTGACTACTCATGTTGTCAGGTAAAGACTGAACACAATGAATAGATTCTCATGGCACAACTAACATCACTAGTTACAGAAGGAACACAAAACACATTACTGTCAACATTACACTTCCTGCTTAGATCACCTTTCAACTTCATTCCACCAATGGGATACAAATTCTGACTAACTGCAGCTAAGTTATTCCAGACTGCACCTTTATCTATGTTATCATCAATCTGCTCCCAAACAAACTTCAAAAAGTTTTCCCCTTTATTCCCCAGGCTCACAAATACCTCACCTTTACTGTTTGGACCTTTACTCTGCATGACATTAAGGAAAAACTGTTTTGACTGGGCTTGTATTCCATGACCCTCACTTACAACATCTCATACATCATTTATCTCACCTGTATTGTCAACATCATTTACAAATAACTCTGAAACTTCATTATTCTTAAACTTCACAAATACCTGATACTCATTATCATCCTATTTCTCGAAAATTACTTCATCAACAACATCACTGACAATACAAGTATCATCTTCATCAAAGACACTTACCTCACCTAAATCCACCAGTCTCTGACTTACAAACCTCTATTACTTCACAGCTCTCATTCACATCTACATAAAAAAATACCACCTACTTGAGATCCAACACAGTCATCACCTGATTTACATACATCTATAACACTGTTTTCTACCCAAGAGAAGAAATCATTAGCACATAGTACATCACATTCTGGTTTGTGATTAGAAGTTACATTACCATAATTAAACATAGTATCCCAAAACTTTTGATCAAAACATAAATGAGAAATCTGATATTTTCTTTGTTCAATTTCTGAAATGTGTGCCATATCATTAACACTGTTATTATTGTCTAATTGCAAGTGGAACTTGGGGGTCCTGTACTTATTACGTTTCCTCATCCCAAAACTGTGGACGTTTATTGAGGCAAACTGTCATTTCCTGAGTAGTTACTTCTGTGATTGTTTCTTCTATTAAAATGCCCATGATTGTCCCCATTATTCCTATCCTGCTGATGTTCAGAATTTCTCTCTCTATGGACATTTTGATCCTGATAGAAAATACCATTATCTCTGTTTCAGCGATTACTACCATCGCGATTTCTATCATTCCAAAAACACACATCAAAAAAAGTTTTGCATGACCTTAGTTCCCAGAACTCCTAAAGACAGACATTGACTGTGGCTATTGTATCACAGACAAAGTCCCTTTGACTGTACAGAGATGTCACTAAACCTGAAAAAAGATGTAAACAACCATGCACGAGCAGCGATTATTAGACGGAGGAGGTCCGACAATGGATCAATTCCAGTCATTCCACTAGGAAGGGGGTACATGGCTCGTGGTGTCTGTAGTTCAACCACGCCTAGACAGTCAATACCATGGTTTGATGATGTCCACACTATTACTTTGTGCCAGGAAAGGCTCTCAACAAGGCAAGTGTCCGGGAGTCTCGGAGTGAACCAAAGCGATGTTGTTCAGACATGTACGGGATACAGAGAGACAGGAACTGTTGATGACATTCCATGGTCAGGCCACCCAAGGGCTACTATTGCAGCAGATGACCACTACCTACTAATTATATCTCAGAGGAACCCTGACAGCAATGACTCCATGTTGAATAATGCTTTTCAAGCAGCCACACGATGTCATGTTACGACTCAAACTGTGCGCAATAGGCTGCATGATGCGCAACTTCACTCCTGATGTCCATGGTGTGATCCATCTTTGCAACAATGACACCATGCAGCATGGTATAGCTGGGCTCAACAACATGCCAAATAGACCCTTAGAATTGGCATTACATTCTCTTCACCAATGAGTGCTACATATGCCTTCAACCAGACAATCGTCGGAGACACGTTTGGAGGCAACACGATCAGGCTGAATGCCTTAGATACACTGTCCAGCGAGTGCAGCAAGGTGGAGGTTCCCTGCTGTCTTGGGATGGCATTATGTGTAGCCGATGTACCCCACTGGTGGTCATGGAAGGGGCCGTAACGGCTGTACGATACGTGAATGCCATCCTCCGACCGATAGTGCAACCATATTGGCAGAATATTGGTGAGGCTTCATGGATGACAATTTGAGCCCCCATCATGCATGTCTTGTGAATGACTTCCTTCAGGATAATGACATCACTTGACCAGAGTGGCCAGAATGTTCTCCAGACATGAACCCTATTGAACATGCCTGGAATAGATTGAAAAGAGCTGTTTATGGATGATGAGACCCACCAACTACTCTTAGGGATCTAAGCTGAATCACCATTGAGGAATGGGATAGTCTGGACAAACAGTGTCTTGATCAACTTGTAGATAGTACGGCATGATGAAGACAGGCACGCATGAGTGCAAGAGGATGTGCTACAGGGTATTAGCGGTACCAGTGTGTACAGAAATCTGGACTACCACCTCTGAAGGTCTCACTGTATGGTGGTAAAACATGCAATGTGTGGTTTTTGTGAGCAACAAGAAGGGTGGAAATGACATTTATGTTGATCTCTATTCCAATTTTCTGTACTGGTTCTGGAACTCTCGGAACTGAGGTGACGCAAAAATCTTTTTGATATATGTATTATAGTACATACTTCTTTCTACTGCTCTATCCAGCATGTCAACATATAGTGAAAACTGGTCAAGACAATCATCAGGTCTATGTACTAAATCCCACTGCAATCTTTCTGGTAATCTCCTTTTAAGTGCATCAATCAAGGTCATATCATCAAATGGTTTGTCAAGACATGCTAATTTTTTAAGTTGGTTCTAACAAACTTCTTTCAAAGTGCCATGCCTATTTCAATAATTGGGACCATTCAAAAATTCACTTTTGATTCTAACCTGATCTGCTTCTGACCAAAATTTATTTTAAAAACTTTTTTCGAAACTTTGGTACATTCCCCACTGACTTAAATTTACATTTATCCAAGACAGAGCTTCATCTTCAAGAAATCTTTTAAAAAATTTAATTTTTTGATTTTCATTCATGTGTGACATGAAGCTATCTCTGCACTGGTGCAGAACATCCACTGGATGTAAACTAGCTAATGGAAATCTTTTGGGCCACGCGGAGTGGCGGAGCAGTTTAAGGCGCTGTGTCACAGATAGTATGGCCCCTCCCGTCGGAAGTTTGAGTCCTCTCTCTGGCGCGCGCGTGTGTGTGTGTGTGTGTGTGTGTGTGTGTGTGTGTGTGTGTGTGTGTGTGTGTGTGTGTGTGTGTTGTTCTTAGCATAAGTTAGTTTAAGTAGTGTGTAAGTCTATGGACTGATGACCTCAGCAGTTTGGCCCCTTGGGAATTCACACACATTTTTTTGAAAACTTTTGATAGCTGTGTTGTAACATGCAATACCATTGTTTGCACAAAGATTTTTTGTGAATGCAAATTTCCTAAACTGCTGAAATTTTTTATCTAAAACATTTACATTAGTTTGGATAATATTTTCTACAAAAATTTTTTTTGGTTTAAACTGGCAATATTTTGTTGTTTTTTTTCCCCACTGTGGCCTTCTGTTCAGCTTTGATGTCATCAAAATTCTTTGATTGTTCTGCTGACTCAACTACAAAATCTTTTTCCAAAACAATAAATTTATTTTTTAAAACATCAACTTTTTCATTCACACTTTTTAACCATTCTGAAAATCCATTTTTTAACTCTGAAACTTGATTACTAAGTTGATCTATCTGATCTTGTACTCTATCCATTTTGCTATTGTTTTCAGGTCTTATTTCAGTTAACTGATCATTAACTGGCCAAAATTTCCTGTTGTTGTCTGTCTTCATTTCCTTTAGTTTTGCCAAAATTAACTGTTTCTCTACTGACTACAATTTCACTTGGCTCAAACACATCCTGACTGGATCCAGCAGCTTTCATTTCTATCTCACCTTTGATTTTGTCCCTATTCATTTTGTTAACAAGCATATGAGTCCACAAACAAATTAACTTCACAAATAGTTTTACTTATCTTTCCTTTTTGATGTCCCTGGTCCATCATTATTGGTAGTAAATCGTCACTGTCAGTGTAAGGATCCTACATTGGGCAGCCATCAATTTTTGCGTCATGTGATCGAAAATTTATTCATGATTAAATTTCAAAAATCAACTAAATAAAGCAGTTTCTGCAACAGACAAACCTTCATTATTAGTCAATTAATCATGGATGACGCCCCCACTTGCAAACCCCCCGCCCATTCCTGATTCCTGCTGTTCTCCACTATAAGCGAAGTCTTTTATGAAAAATTTGAGGAGTAAAGATTACAATAAACTTTCTAGTTCACTTAGCTTTTCGTGTAGAGTTGGCTCCAGTTCTTCTTATCATCAAGTCTCATTCTTGAAGCTGAGATTCTCACATTTTAGGTCCTCATGGTTGAATTGATCTAAACAAGTTTTCACAACAGAAGCAATCAAATAATGACAAAATTATTTAATTGGACAGATAAAAAATCTACTCACCAAACAGCACCAGAACAAACACATAAATGACTGTTGTAATTGGCAAGCTATTGGAGCCAGTGGCTCCTCCTTCCTTCTCTTCCCAAATGGAAAGTCTCCTCTGACCTGTGGCTCTGGATGACTTTCCCAAAATCTACCCCTTTTCCTAGACCTCTCCAGTCCTTTTCCTTCACCCTTCTCCTTCGCCTTCAACCTTTCTGCCTGAAGAAGGAGCCACTGGTTCCAAAAGCATGCCAATTACAACAGTCTTATGTGTGTGTTCAACCACCACTTGATGAGTATTTTTTTTATCTCTCCAACTAAATAAATAAATCTTAAGTTTGTAGTTGCAGAATTTTTGTTATTATGTTAATATATTTTGTCACATTTTAGTATATCATACAGTTTTTTGAATTTTCACATTAACAAAGCCAAAAGTACATTGTTTGCCAAAAATACGTAAATATGTCCGATCACATCAGAGGCATGCTTACTACTCTCCCTCACTCAGTGGAAATAACAATGTTCCAAAGGATTTACAAATGTTCTTGACAAATGAATTTCTATTATGCTAGTTTCTATTATTTTATAAATGAATACAGAAACAAACATAGTAAACAGTAATAGAGTGCATAATTAATAATAGAAATTTTAAGTGTGCCAAATAATTTGTAATTTCAAATGTTTCAAAAAAAAATTAACTGTACTTATCAATTGTAACATAAAAAATAAAGTAAGTCCTTTTCATAAATTTAGCTTGAAATACAATATATTATGTATAAAATTACATGAAAGTTTTCAGAAAAGCAGCTGAGATAATACCAACCTGTCCAAAATTTGAAAAATAATACTGGTATTGACAACTACTATTGAGGAAAAGTAATGCTAGAGAAGGATATCACATTACAAGTTCCACTTAAATTTACTATCCAGATGATTAATCTGAATATTCAGATTCCATTAAGTCACATAGTTTTCAGTAAAACATCATTAATTAAAAGATTAGCTAATTTAACCCTTAACTTCTCTAGTGGGGTCCTGGAGAATCCCAGGCAATATGATTAAAATACATAGTATGTGAACGGAACAACAGATGGTACCTGTGTTCTTGGTAGTCCTCAGCGAAGTCATGCTGGCTAACACGGAGTGTTGGATGCTGTGTTTCCAGTAATATTTTGTGAGATAAATAGAATACCCCACCAGAGTATTAACATAAGTTGCTTTTCATTATCTCAATTAGCGTTTTATGCAACTGAAGTGTTAAGAGTACTTCAAAAAGAGCAAAATTTAAATGATAACATCTATTTTTAAGGTCATGTGCGTATGTATGCATCACTTGACAAGTTGGAAAGAATAATGAATGATCCTGCATTTGTGCAATCTGATGAGGAGAGCACAGCAGATGAGGATGAATTTATACTAAGTGATCATGATTCCACCTCTGAAGTTACATAAGAAACTAGTTGTGAAGAATCAGATGAAGAGACCTTCCACTGACAAATATGTTTTTGGAAGAAAGCAGTGCTACAAGTGGTCAAAAGAAGCTCCGCCTACAACTCGTATCCATGCTCACAATATAGTTAGTTGCCTTCCAAGCACTAGACATGAAGCAAAAATGATAATTGCATCTGACATATTATCTGCTTGGGAATTGTTCATTACTGAAGATTTATTACAACTAATACTCACCAATACAAACGTCAAGATACATGACATGTCAAACAAATACAGAGCTCCTCAACCAATATTTATAAAGCCACTAGATATAATAGAACTGAGAGCATTTTTAGGTCTGCTTTATTTATCTGGAGTAATGAAATCTAATCACAAAAATGTTGTTGGACTTCTTGCTAATGAAGGAACTGGTAGCGATGTGTTTTGAGCCACTACGAGTGTTCATAGATTATTTGCATTTCAATTGTGCTACTACAAGAGATGCTAGGATGGTTGATGACAGACTTGCAGCTATTAGAGATGTCTGGGAACTCTTTATACACAAATTTCCAAAGTACTGTACACCAGGAGTGAATGTGACAATTGATGAAATGTTGGTACCTTTTCATGGTAGGTGCAAATTTCGCATGTATATGCCAAAGAAGCCAGCCAAATATGGCCTCAAAGTTATGTGCCTTTGTGATTCAAGAACATTAGAACATTCTATTTATGCAGTAAATTTGTCTACAAAGGCAAAGGTACAAATAAAAGTATATTATCAGTTCCAACACAGGATGTTTTGAAATTGATAACACCAATTGAGGGAAGCAATGGAAATGTGACAGTAGACAATTGGTTCATGTCACTTGAAGCTGTGATCAACTGGAAGCCAAAAAGTTGACTGTTTTAGGCACTCTAAAGCTAAATAAACCACAGATCCCAGAAGAATTCAAATCAAACAGAAAGTGCACAGTAGAATCTGCATTATCTGGGGATAATGAAGGAAAGACGATTTGTTCTTATGTTCCTCGGAAAGGTCGAGCTATTGTGTTGCTTTCATCTATGCACCATGATCAGAAAATAAGTACTCAAAAGAGAAAACCTGAAATGATCATTGATTGCAATGCCACAAAAGGAGGAGTGGATGCACTGGACCAAATGTGGGCCAACTATCTGATATCATGGTGAACATGCAGATGGCCGATGTCTGTATTTTATGCAATTTTAAACATAGTAGGAGTCAACTCTGATGTCAGTGCACTAAACAACTTGATCAAACTGATGATTTAAAAAGAAGAGAATTGCGACAGAGGCTTGGAATGGATTTAGTAAAGCCCCATATACAACATCGAGATGTCCTACCCCTTTCTCGTGAACTGAGGGACGTTGTTGTTAAACTTGGTGGTATTCCTCTTGCCTCAACATCTCCAGAGCCAGAACACATGAGGAAAGCAAGCTGCTACATGTGTGCAAGAAATGTGGACAAGAAAACCGAAATACTGTGTGAAAAATGCTCAAAACATGTTTGTCCTGACCACAGATTTCCTTTGTGCCAAAATTGTTTGTAATTATATCTGAAATGCGTAAAAATGTTTATATTATTCAGAGACAAAAGTGAATTTCAAAATAAAATTTCTTTAAATTACAGTTTCAGTTAACTTATTGGGGTACTCCGAGACCCCACTAGAGTATTAGTGTATGAGCATTTCACTAGAGTAGTTAAGGGTTAAGTTATGACAACATCTAGTGGAAAAACATGTTAGCTAATTGGCTGAGTCTGAGGTGTTGCTACCATTCCTTCAAAAGCAATTATTCCACTCTTTCTCAGAACATTTTGCAAATTATCTTAAATTAATTAACTTATGAGGTAATTAACATTGAAAGTTCCATACCTTCATAATGACTACAGCCAATTTTGCCCCTGTACTTGTTAGATTCTTAACACATATTTGTACTAGTTGCTGTCAATGTCAGTAGTCGATGACACCACAGGTAGCATAAAGAAATGGTAAGAAGTAAATAAGTGGGTCATGTCCTTTGAACTGAAAAAGAATGGACTCGAGTCTGTAACGGTTGGAGTGCATGTACCAATTGGTGATTCTGGTAACATAGTCAAAAATGCTTTTATGAGGACTTGAAGAATGTTGTAAGTGACATTAATACAGGGAAAGAGATAAACCTTGTGGAAGGCTTTAATGCCTGGACAGAAAAGACTAAAAAAGTGAGATTATGGAAAATTGGGAAAGGAAACAAAAGAAAAGTGAATACAGTGGTCAATTTTTGTGAGGTACACTCATTGAGAAAACAGGAAGTTACTTCCCTCACAAATATAATGAAGGAAAATCCAGGCTGGAATAATGATAACATTATGAAAAGTATTCATTGCTACTCTGCATATAATGGAGATAATGAGCTGCAGATAAGCACAACAAAAATACCATCAAACAAACAAGCTTATGGCCAAAAAGGTCTTCATCAGAATTGGACAACATACACATACAACTCACACAAATGCAATATGTGTGCAAATTGCATTTGAGAGAGGGTTTTGTGTGTGTGTGCATGTGTGTATGTGCCTGCGTGTTTAGTTATGACAAAGGCCTTTTTGGCTGAAAGGTTATTTGTTTGACAGTTGTTTTGTTGTGCCTATTTGCAACTCAGCATCTCCACTATATGGTAGCAATGTATCCTTTTCAGAATTTCCTCATAAAGTAATATATAAATATACCTGGATGCAACCTGCAAGGAATTAAAGTCCTGTAATAGATTAGATGATACAGCTGCAAAATTTAGCATTAAAAATGCTAGACGTTAGAGTCCACAGAGAAGCAGAATATGGTTTAGCCAATTTTATAATAAAAGCAAAAGTTGTAGTAAACTTTGAGAAAATCAGCACCCATGGTAAGAATGAAGAGAACAAAGTAGCTGAAGCATCTAGATATAATCTGGGAAGTTTACAAGACCGTGAAATTCATTTACAAGAAAAGATTGACCTACAAATTAAGTAACATTAGAGACATCATTGAATCAATGGCACCAATGCAGTACAGTGAGATGAAAGAGTGCATTCATAGTGCAACAAGAAAGGCCTTAACAACATAGGATAGTTCTAGGAATACAATTCTGGAATGGTGGACATAGGGTATTGAGCAAATTGTGGAACAGAAAAAACAACTGTACCAGAAATAGTTAAGAACACAGGACAATCAGGATAGCAAGTACTATGTGAGATGCAACAGAAAGGTTAAAAAAAGAAATTTCAAGAACAAAACAGGTGATCTGGGACAAAAGGTGCGAGGAGATCAATAGGTATATATGTGGTAACAACTAAAAAATGCCGGGGGAAAAAACAAAAAAAAACAAAAAAAAAACTTACAGCAGGTAGAGTAGAAACATCTGAAGAGTACAGGAGTGAGAGGAGCATTACAGAACACTATTGAGATTGGAAATCAGCATGAACAGCTAGTGTATCAGCTGAAAGATATACATAATGTGGATGTGGAACCAGTGATGTAAAATGAAGTAGAAAAGACTGTGAAGTGGATGAAACATAATAAATCTGCTGGACTGAGAGACATTCCTATTGATTTAGTGAAATACGGACCAAGTATTTTAAGAGAAATACTGGCATGCTTTGTTAATAAACTGATGAGGAATGATAAAATGCTATCAGAGAAATTTAATATTTGTATAATATGTTCCATTTACAAAAAAGTAAACAAACAGGACTGTGATAATTATAGAGTCATCAGTGTAACCAGCTTGTGAAGATTGTTGTATGGTTGTGTTTTGAGAAACATAATCAAAGCAGAAATTGTAGATATATACTAACAGAGTGGATTTAGAGCAGATTGATAATATATTGGTAATATATATTCCCTATGACAGTAGACAGAGAAAAAGCTGAAAGAAATTTGGAAACACATTTAGCATTCATAAATTATAAAAGCAAATGACCATGTCCCACTGACAACCAGTTCAAACCACTGGAACTATATGGCACTGACCTGTTGAATGTAAAGATGTACACAGAAGAATAAGGGTGAGATCTATCACCTCTAAATATTTTCAAATAAATGAAGAACTGAAACAAGGTTGCTGTTTATCTCCAACATTACTCAAAATTTGAGTATATCTACACACCCCCTTGTAGAACTGGGAAAATAAATGCAATAAAATTGGAATTCAGTTACACCACCGCATTGT
The DNA here is from genome assembly GCF_023864345.2 of Schistocerca serialis cubense. Classification (NCBI taxonomy): domain Eukaryota; kingdom Metazoa; phylum Arthropoda; class Insecta; order Orthoptera; family Acrididae; genus Schistocerca; species Schistocerca serialis. The sequence continues at coordinate 351,037,846 of NC_064641.1, read as the reverse complement.
ATACGTCCTTTTTTCTGCAGGTGACCAGATAGTGGTTGCAGCTAATTAAGAAGATACCTCCTGTATGGGGAGGCGAGAAAAAATACCTAACTATATAGTTATCTAAAAACACAGATGATGTGACTTACCGAACGAAAGTGCTGGCAAGTCGATAGACACACAAACAAACACAAACATACACACGAAATTCAAGTTTCGCAACAAACTGTTGCCTCATCAGGAAAGAGGGATGGAGAGGGAAAGACGAAAGGATGTGGGTTTTAAGGGAGAGGGTAAGGAGTCATTTCAATCCCGGGAGCGGAAAGACCCACCCTAGGGGGAAAAAAAGACAGGCATACACCCGCACACACACACACACACACACACACACACACACATACACACACACACACACACACACACACACACACACACACACACACATCCATCCGCACATACACAGACACAAGCAGCCTCTATCCTGATGAGGCAACAGTTTGTTGCGAAAGCTTGAATTTCGTGTGTATGTTTGTGTTTGTTTGTGTATCTATCGACCTGCCAGCACTTTTGTTCGGTAAGTCACATCATCTGTGTTTTTAGATATATTTTTCCCATGTGGAATGTTTCCCTCTATTATATTCATAACTATATATTTAAATATAGACCAAAAAACACGGGGCATAGAGGAAGACCAGAATTTAATGGATTTGAGTGATAGAAAGGACTATGAGAATAGAAATTTGACCATTAAGGATATATAAAATAGTTTCTTATGGAGGCTGAGATGAGGGATGCACCACAAGCTGTAGGATCCTGCCAATATTATTCAAGTCCTCCCTCAATTTATAGTACATGAACAGCTGCCCCTAGCAAAACAGTGCTTGCTTAGATGATATTTACTTAATTTTTCAAGGTGTATATATGATGTCACACATACTGGTGAAAGTCTTGCAGATCATGAACCTTGTCTTTAACATTCCATTGTTAACAATGATCAGAGTCATGCTTAGCAATCCACACAAAGCCTAGTGCTACATAGATAAGAGGGCAGAAAGATGATTATATTAATATACTTACTCTGATACTTACTTTTTCTTATTTTTTATTTTAAGGAACTGAGTTATGAGACTAAATTAACCAAAAGTAGCTCTAAGCATAAAAATGTTTAAAATGGTATATGGGTGAGCTGGCTTGAATTATGGAGGACATGCTTATCTTGTAAACAAGGGCCCATGTTGAATGGATTACTTATAGAATATATTTAAAAAGTACAAAACCTATAAATAAATACTGATCCCAACAAAAAACTTGCTTGTGAACAGTACACAGACCTTTCTACCAATAACTGCAAAGCAGAAAGGGGGTTTAACAAAGAAAATTACAAAATCCACATACAAGACATCCCAGTGGATTCAGAAGAAGTGAATTATTACTACCTAACCTCAGTAAGCAAATTAAAAAAAAAAAAAAAAAAAAAAACAATCAGAATGGTGCATATGCATTAGACCTGTTTGTGCTGAGCCAGATTTGTGGGATTCTGTTCATGGAATGTTATCACTTTCAAGGACATTGAAATTTATGCCAAAGATTTCTAACCTGAGAAATAAGAATTATTATTATGCCTCAAATTATGTAATTAGAAACATGTTTATCAGTAAATTATTTACTTTCATTATTAATAAATGTTCGAATCTGGAGTTTTCCCCAATGCACTCAAAACTGCTGAAGCTGTCTTCAAAAAGGAAGGTAAGCATGAATTTCAAAACTACCATCCAGTTTCTAGTATTCGAGTTTTCTACAAAGTTTTCAAGTGTCTTATGTACAAAAAGCTAAATAACTATTTCACACGTCACTATCTACTCTCCAACAGGAAGTTTGTAATCAAACATGGTACAAATACTATTACTGTTATTACTGGAATCAGTAACCAGGTATTTAAAAATAAGGATCTGGTAGTTATTGTACTGCAAGGTGGAATACATTATCTTTACTGAAGAAAGTTTAGACTAGTGTAAGTTGTCTGTTTTACAGTTCCATGGAAATCTGTATGTCTGTAGTGCAGAAAAGTGTGTAGCATGTGATAGAGTCTCAAAGTTAAGTGAAATAAATAATAAGAAACTCGACAAATGTAAAAACAGTGTGCTACTGCATAGAGGCATAGTAAGAGGGTACCACTAAAGTTGCTTGAATATGGAGCCTAATCAAAAAAATCTGAATTTGCTGTGAATGTGATGATGAAGATTTAGGCCCAAAACACAGATGACAGATCTGAAATTATATCAGCAGTAGTTGAAGAGATACATGCTTTAAAGTTATTGGGTTGTTATTGCAACAGAAACACCAAAACATGGCTGATGTACAAGATGAGTGCTTCAACCTACAAAATACATCAGTTAATCAGTGTAAGCAAAACACAGAACTTGGTGTTGGAGGAAGAAAGGGTAAACAGCAGCAGTAAAATAATACTATTTTTAGGAAGCCATGGTCATGGGCTAGGGGAAATTTTCAGTCAGTCAACACAACTAAAAGTAAGTGTTACTAAACCAAATGCCCCATTATCAGAAGTCGAAAACCTAGTACAGTCTGCCAATTGTACCGATATTAATCAAAATGATTTTGTTGTGTTGTTAGGACAGTCAAATCACTTCTGTAAAAATTAAACTCAAAAGGCCCTACACAATCTGAAAAGGTGCTCAAGTCAACTTAATCACACATATGTGTGGCAGTATGCAATATGCCACATAGGTATGACATACTCTGAGTGAACAAAGAAATTGTGAGACAAATAAATGTCTCTTGGGTGCTTCTAAGCACTTCATAAATGTACAGACTATAGAAATTAGCAATACGGGTTGAAGATTTCATATTGTCCATTGTCTACAATTTCAGAAAACAGGTGATAGCTGAACAAATAGCCAATATTTTGTCAGAAAGGCAGAACACATCCTGTGACAAAAAATTGACCCTTTGTTGGCATTACCCTCTCAATTCAGACAGACAGGAAAACTTAACAGACACCAAACCAAAACTAAAAAATTGTTCTTCATTGGAGAAAACAAAAGAACTAGAACACAATACAGCAGATGCAAACCTGTCATTGGAAACACCAAAAAATCTTCTGCAGGACAGGAAGAAGACAACATCAAAATCATCATCTAATGACCAGCAAAAGAGGAGGAAGATAGTGGTTCCAGTGCAGAGAGGGAAGATTACAGCCTTACCAAATGTTAAGTGCTCAGCATCAAACGAGCTACCTATGGTTCATTTACTGAAGAGAAAGATAGTAGCTCCAGCCTCATTTAAGTGACTTTTTTCAGATGGGAGCCAGAAAAAGGACAAAAAGTGAAGTACAGGAGGTATAACTCACTTAATTTGCAAATAATTACACATCAAAACCTACAGTTCATTAACAATAAGCTCATAAACTTAACAAGTAGCTATACAAAGCAGTGGGATAGAATTAAGATCTACTTTTGTTAAGTGTAACTGAACAGTGGCTCAAAGACAATGAAATCATACTTCTGCAGAAAGAATAATGGTGGTAGGTGCATGTTTGTTATAGAAAGCATCGAGCATCACCTGTCCTATAACTGAAATTCCAATGGAAAGGTATGCAATTGAAAAACATTTTGAGTGTATTGGTATAAAAACTGAAGTGAAAAAAAAAACCTTAACTGGCTTTTGTCATAATTTCGTAAGAACTAGTTGATTTTATGTGGAGACTTAACATTGACTCCCTATCTGAATCAAAACATAAAATACAACTAAAAAGCTTACTCACAACATATGGTTCACGTAGCACAATTTAGAATTATATTAGAATATGCATTAACACTCAAAGTGCCACTGATTACATAATTACAGATATACAGTCTAGTAGATATGAATGTCTTGTAAAAGACAGAAATAATAAAAAGTACAGAAATTAGGTACTATAAGCCTTATCATTTACTGAGATATTAGCAGTTCTAACATAACAGATCTAAAAATAAAACTATAAAATAAAAATTGGCCATTAATGTATCTATTTGATAGAGTTAACAATAAAGATAACAATTTCCTAGATATCTGTGTTAGAGTCATTGAAGAGTGTGAAGCAAAACTGAACAATTAAGGAAAAAAGGGAAGAAAAATGGAGGAAACCTGCATGGCTAACAAAAGGACTATTAGTGTCTTGTGAAGAGCTGAAAATTCTTCATACAATTTTGAAAGCTCCAGATAACCCTGTCATGTTGTTGGATATTGTGGAGTCCATAAAAAAGATTTACAGTAAAAACTTTAACAGCTGCAAATGTTATTGCACAAGCTCTCAATAATGACAGAAGCACATGGAAGATAATAAACAGAGAAATAGGAAAGTAACCAGAAAATAACAATAAAATCTTAAACCTAAAAGTCAACAATGTTGTAACAGAAGATCCAGTGGTCATTATCAACACTTTCAACCAATATTTTACTAGCATCTGCCAAAAGCTCACACCAGGTAATAACAGTGATTCTGCACAAGCTCAAAAACTGCTCAAGAATAAACAAAAGTCATCCAGAAACTCATGGTACCTGTATGCTGCAACTGAACAAGAGATAATAAAAATAATAATGGAACTAAAAAATAAAGCTCCATTTACAAGACCGGTATCTCAAATAAAATTTTGGAGCTAACCACTAAGGAAATTGCTAAATTCCTCTGTCACTTAGTCAATTAATGTTTGGAAAAAGGAATCTTCCCAGAGAGAATGAAGATTGTCAGACTACTACCACTCTTCAAAAAAAGGTTATCCCATGTTCCTGGATATTTTCAGACCAGTTAGCCTCACACCCATTTTGACAAAGATCCTAGAAAGAATAACATTTGTTAGGTTAACGGCATTTTTTGATAAAAACTATATCATAAACTGTAGGCAGTTTGGGTTCCGGGGGGCGGGGGGGGGGGGGGGGGGCAAATCTATAAAATGTCCATTGCTTATCAATACAATCTCAACACGCCTAGACCAATGCCAAATCCCTGTTGGTGCTTCTTGCCACTTATCTAAAGCCTTTGAACTTGCCAACCCAAAATTTTAATACTGAAGCTATATCACTACAGAATTGGAGAGACAGCCCTCAGTATCGTAAAGTCAGGAAACTAACAGAAAACTAACTGTAGAAGAGTCACATGAACAAGGGAGAGACCTATCAGAACTACAAGACATAGAATGTGGTGTGTCATAGGGCAGCATTCTAAGCCCCCTACCTTTTTTTATGTATGTAAATGGTTACTTTGCTTCATTATAATACCATTTGTGGATCACAAAATTTATTTGTTGGTAATGACCGTCTTCAGCCCTGAGCAGAAACATGATGGTGCAGTCAAAATCATTAGCCATTTCAGCATCGTCTAACAAATATGATTGTGCTATATGTAAGGAGCACCATTGAAGCATACATACTGCACATGAAGAGAGACAGTTACACAGCATAACCATGTGCATTATATATGCTTCAATGGTGCACTTTACATACAACTTTATTTGTTTGACAAACCTGAAATTCTTACTGCACCCTCACTGTATTGATGTGATATGTATAATACAATATGTTTCTACTTAGGTCTGAAGACGGTCACAACTGGTCAAAATTAATTATGTGGTTACAGATAAACATTGTGATTAAAAGACTGCAATAATAATAAATCAAATCTTTTCATGGGTCACTGAAAACTTTTTCATGACTATGTCACAACTTGTAAATTATTTTCCCTTCTAACACAAAAAGTGAAATGATATTCTTTGTAGATTACTCTAAGACCAAGCTTAGAGGAGGCCATAACTAAAAGTAATCAAACATTTGAAATGATCACTCACTGGCTTGAAGTAAATAGGATAATTCTCAATTATGAGAAAACTAATGTGCTGCTGTTTAGAAACAACAGAAGGAAAAAAAAAAAAAAAAAAAAAACCTGACCAAACTGCAAGAGCTAGATGTAAGAATATTTGAAAGTACAAATTTTTTAGGGATCACTGTACACATTTATTTAGGATGGAGAGATCACATTGCCAACATAAGCAATAAGCTTAGCAGCGTTGTTTTTGCCTTCAGACAAATTAAGCCACTAATAAAAGGAGATGATCTGTGCATGTTGTATTTCTTTATACTTCAGTGCTATAATGAGCTGTAGTATAGAAATCTGGAGCACTCATCTGATACAATTAAAATATTCAAATTACAAAAGAGATAAATCAGCATAATAGGAAAAATAATAAGAAGAGACAGTTGCAAGCATCAATCAATAACATATAAGACTGTAACATTCTACAGTTTATATGTGTACAAAATTCTGCTCCTTGCTTGGAATTGGAAAGATAGGTCCAAAAAAATAAAGATATGCACCACCCCCTTACTAGAAACTGAATAAAATGAAGAATTCCACAGCTTAACACACTCAACATGAAAGGGGCAGTGGTCACATGGGAGTAAAGTTGTACAGCTGTTTACCACCACATATGACTAATGTCAAATCAGAAATTAAATTTAAGCATTTCACCAAACAGCTGTTATTAAAATCCCCTTAGCATTCACTCAGAGATTTTCTTTCACATGAAAATTAGTGAAGTAAACAAGCAGACTATAAAAAAAAACATAAACAGGAAGAGAGAAAGTGGAAAAGTAAAATGAGGTACCTTCTTAACAGCATTATTATATCTAAATGTTGTAACTTTCGTTCAGTGTTGTTGTTTTTAAATTTTTTTATTAATGTAAACAAAACTACAGCTAGAATATATATGGCATATGTGACTGTCTTATCCTTATAATTAAAATTATGTAACTGTGGTAAAGAATTATTGCAATTAAATTTTCTTTCATTTACATACATAGAATATATATGTATCAAAAATTCTGTTTGGCTTACTGTACCTAAAATTGTGTATCTATTATGTAAATTTACATTAAAGTATTGTGGCTAAAATTTGTTAGTTATCTAAGCAAATCTTCAGTCTGAATCATTAAGAGAAGTGTACTTAGATGTAAAATTGACTAAACAATTATAAGTAAATATACTAATGTGCCACAAGGCTCAGACTTTGTTCCATTTCTTTTCAGTGCTGCAGCTAATGATTTGCCTTTAGTTGTATATTTTGCAGATGACACAAAACTGCTCAATGTGCACCATGACACCTGGTGTCTAGTGCTACCCTTCATTTCTAACCATCCTCTTCTTATCTCTCTCTTCTTCTTAACATTAAGAACTATTACTTCTGAAAGCTTGGTAGCATGTCACTTTTACTTTTATCTGTGTTTATCAAACTCCTCTGTGATCATGATAAAATGAAAGAACAATTGTGGGATCAACTAGAGATGTAAAAATTTAAATCAATAAAACTGTTATGTTTTAACACTGATTCCAAATTAAATCAATTAAACCAGAACGAATACACTTGCCATGTCTGCAAGAGAATAACATGTAAAATGTAAAATGTGTAAAATGTGATTTATTAGTCTCATTACACACACTGTACAGATCATATGATCTGTTATGCAGGAGACACATCAAGTTTTCGCATATTGAAGCTGTGCGGTACAGTCACTAACGAGTACCTGAAGATGATGTACTTGGGCTTTTTCCAGAAGCACATATACGGTATGCTGACTCAGACAAAAAAAAATCCTTAGAAACACATCCAGTATTACTTTTTGTCAGAAGCAACTTAAGTATCATTATATGATAGCGGAACAAACACTGGTAGCTGTTACCTCTGTAAAATATCTGGGAGTATGCGTGCGGAACGATTTGAAGTGGAATGATCATATAAAATTAATTGTTGGTAAGGCGGGTACCAGGTTGAGATTCATTGGGAGAGTGCTTAGAAAATGTAGTCCATCAACAAAGGAGGTGGCTTACAAAACACTCGTTCGACCTATACTTGAGTATTGCTCATCAGTGTGGGCTCCGTACCAGATCGGGTTGACGGAGGAGATAGAGAAGATCCAAAGAAGAGCGGTGCGTTTCGTCACAGGGTTATTTGGTAACCGTGATAGCATTACGGAGATGTTTCATAAACTCAAGTGGCAGACTCTGCAAGAGAGGCGCTCCGCATCGTGGTGTAGCTTGCTCGCCAGGTTTCAAGAGGGTGCGTTTCTGGATGAGGTATCAAATATATTGCTTCCCCCTACTTATACCTCCCGAGGAGATCACGAATGTAAAATTAGAAAGATTAGAGCGCGCACGGAGGCTTTCAGACAGTCGTTCTTCCCACGAACCATACGCGACTGGAACAGGAAAGGGAGGTAATGACAGTGGCACGTAAAGTGCCCTCCGCCACACACCGTTGAGTGGCTTGCGGAGTATAAATGTAGATGTAGATGTAGAAGTAGTTCGATGCTGGAGAGAATACACACCATGACAATATCATAGATAAACTGGTTTCAGTATGCTGACACAGACTGACAAATACTGGAAACACACACAAAATAACATGATCATAATTGTTTGATAAAGTTACAAAATATTCTTGGTCCTTGGCCTATAATTCAATTACGGTTTAGATTTATGCCTAGATATCCATTCTACAGTGTAACAAATATTTATTTTATTTATGTATTCATTAATTTAGCATGCTTTAAGAAAATAGGACAGTTGGTTGGCTGTGGCCTAAATAAAGGAACCATCATGCCATTTGCCTAAAGTGACTTAGGAAGACCACAGAAAATCTAAATAAGTAAGTCCAGTTAGAGCAAGCTCCATCCTTCCAAATGAGCTCAACATATTAACAACTGCACTGACACATTCAGTTGGTTTCTATTGTACAATGTTCTTTGATACAAATTTAGTTTTACTCTTCATCACTGCATACTGATGACTCCAGAATCACAAACTTTCTGCTATAGTCCCTGCACTATCTCCTGGCCGGTAAACATGCCACTATTCACCATCTCTCCTATGGTGAGCGAGATGTTGAATTCAGGAGAATGACAAGACATTACGGTCACAAATTATAGATCTTGGCACATGATTTTCTTGTAAAATCATTACAGTATTGTAGTGTGGTAAGATGGTATTGTTATCCCCTCTTGTTACTAACAGCTACTCTAAATCCCTAAGTAAACTTTGATTGTGTAGTAGGTATTACCTACAAATAATGTTTTACCTGCCTCTTTAAACAGATGTATTTAGTAATCTTTATGAACTTTAGCAATTTATTATAAAATTTTATTCCCAATAGAAAATGTTGTTTAGAGTTTTTTTTCTTTTTGGTAAGTTCAAACTGGCTATGTTCCAAGATTATTTATGGAAAAAACCACTAATGAAATACTTGGTAATCTTGTCCCTAATATGCACAACAGATTATCTGTAGTAAGCATACTCAGTTTTTCAAATAGTTCTTTACAATGAGTCTGACTGTCAGTGATAGTTATTATTCTTATAACCTTCTACTACAGTTTGAAAACTGTATTCCTGTTTTGTGCCTTTGATCCCCAGAAAAGAATCCCATAGCTGAAACTGACTGTATATAACAATAGTATGCCATCACAAGAGATTGGCTGTCACAAATAGATGATAGATGCCTAAGAGCAAACCATGCAAGTGACACTGTTTTTGCCAGCATCTCTGTATGTTCATTCCATGTTAGTTGTCAATCACTTTACATCCGTAAAATCTTTGTTATTGTTCCAACATCTATAAATTTATCACCTATGCTTAGTGCTGAAGTGTTTACTGTTTGTTTACTTTATATTTAATGTTAATTTATTACATACTGCCCAATCATAAACATCCCTGAGAGTTCCATTTGCTATCTCTAATAGGAGTTCTGTTATTTTATGTGTGACTATTCTGTTGCTGTCTTTTGTGAAGAGAACTGTTTCTCCATGCTTCACTATCTGGAAATTCACTGGCATATATTAACTCTTTTGTGAACATGTCCACTGCACTGGACAGATGTTAATGGTGGCTTCTTTGGTGATTTTAATCAGTCCTGAGGCTGTAAATGCATGTAGGGTACAGGGAGTGTCCACTAGAGCAGACTGCATACATTTTCAGCCTCAGGACTGATTGAAAATTTCAAATAAATGACCATTAACAGATGTCCACTGCAGTGGACATGTGTACCACAGGATTAAGAACAGAACTGGACCCAATATACTGTCCTGAGGAACACCTACGTTTATATGTTTCTTATCTGACAATTTTTTAGTAAAAATTTATCATCAGTGTTTTGTAGATAACACAGAAGCCACTAGTTTGTTACTCTTCTTGCTCTTAGTGCTTCTAGCTTGTTTAATAGTATTTTATGCTCAACAGCTTCAAAAGTGTAAGACATGTCTATGAAAATCCTTGTGACAGTCATCTTTGTCAAGAAATTCAAGTATCATTTTTATGAAATCTGTAATGGCTGCTATTGTAATTCTCCCACTTCAGAAAGTAAGCTGTGAAGACAGATGGGAAATGTTAGCAGGAACAGAGGCAGCAGAAAGAGAACTATATCTGACAGTTTCATCATAGGCACCAACAGAAGCTTTGCCATCCTAGCTCATTTAACTAAGCAATAGGCTCAGATAGATATAAGTACAGTTAATACTCAGTTTCACCAGGAAACCAACGGTATCAAAAAAATAAATAAATAAATAAATAAAGTAAGTAGGAGGAAAGTTCTGTTGTTAGTTTGTATTCCTTGAAAAGGTGTGGCCCAGATCTTGCAGGAAAAATTATGTGACAGGTACCAGGTCTCAAGTTTTTTCAAGGATAGTGCATGTCTTAGCCAAGTGATGGGGGATATAGGATCATTATGCAAGGGTTTCACAACGTGGGATCATGTTGTGATAGTGGGTGGGGCAGGAAACAGTACTGATAAGGATCGTGGCTACAGTATTGAGTGTGAGGTGGTAAAAATAACATTTGCAATGAAAAATGCAAATGTTGACTTGGTTTGCTCTTTCATGTGGTATGATTGGTCTCAATTGAACAACTCTGTCAAGAGGGTCAATATGGAGTTAGATCAGCTGCTTCAGGCAGCTAATTTGTCAGACATGGGTTAGGTTCCTGTTGATGCTATTGGTAGGTGGTACTTCACAGTGTGTGACCTGCATCTCAGTAGGAAAAGGAAGGGTAAATTGGCCAGGATGATGGTAAAATCTTTAAGGGAGGGGGGCACGGAAACTCATGGGAGCACCTCTTTCTTAGGCTAAGATCAATATCTCATGATACAACAATGAATGAAATTAAGTTTAATGAAAAGCTCAGACATGCAGGTACTAGAGACGTTAAATTATCACAAGATTCTCATAAAAGCACAGTAAAAAAATAATGGTAGTATATTGCATCAGAGTATAAGGGGATTAAAAAAACAAAGTGGATGAGCTTCTTGTTTGGTTAGAAGATTTAGAAACTGAGGCTGGAATAGATGTAGTATGCTTGTCTCAACATCATATAGTCACAGACATGGAAAAGGTAAATGCAGGTTGATATAAGCTTTCAGCACATGTAAGCAGAGATACTGTGGAGGAAGGAGGACTTGCCATATACTTTAAATTTTTCATAGTGTGTAAAACTTAGAAACTACGAAATTCTGGGTCGAGCAACACACAGAAACATGTGCTTGTAAGCTTAAACTAAACAATGTACTTTTATAATTGTAGCTGTGTATAGGTCCTCATTTTCAGTTGTTTCTGAAAAACTTGGATTCTTTGTTGTACTATCTGTCAGACAGGGGGAAGCAGATTATTGTTGGTGGGGACTAGAATGTATACATTCTGATAGAGTCTGATAGGAAGTGTGACCTGAAGGATTACTTGGTTCTTTCAATTTGACATCAGTTATTGATTTTCCTACTTGGGTACTACAGGAAAGCAGCACACAGGTAGATGATGTTATTACACACCAATACAAATTTAATCAAATAAAAAATTTTCCTGTTAAGAATGGTCTTCCTGATGATGCACAGATGGTTGCAGTATATGACACAGCTCCATACAGTAACGCAAAACAGTCCTCCAAAATAGTGCATTCAGTTAATGATTAAACAATTGCAAATTTTAGGAAAAGCTCAAAATAGTTACACTGGGATAAGTTGTACAGGGGACTTGACGTTAATTTAAAATTTATTTATATTTGACAATGGTTACATTAAGAAAACAGTGAAACATAATTGGCATTTATTTATTTTTTCATGTTCCATAGATCCTTGATGCAAGTGTATCACTCGGGTGTAGAACATGTCAGGTTATTACAGTAATAACCATATCTAAATGATCTTTAGGCTTACAAACTACATCATATGTAAACAGACTCATGAGGTTCAAGTGTTTAAACCACAACATAGATTATAGTAGTAATAATGATTAAACAAACAAATTATAAGTTTTATACTCTGATACATATAAAAGCATTCTGTCATGTATTAATGTGTCAATGCTACATTGTCAGTTCTATTATGCACTGTCAAAAAATTCCTGTAGAGAACAGAAAGAACTATTCAAAAGATAAAGTTTCAGCTGTTTTTGAATTAAGTTGTATCTCCAATGACTGATTTAATGAGAAATGGAAGTTTATTGTGTTCTTTTATGCTTGAGTAATATACTCCTGTCTGTTCTGTGCTGATATTTTTTATGTCTTTGTGGAGATCATATTTACTTCCTGTATCATGAACATGATATTTAATGTTTGTTTTGTAAATTATGCAGTTATTGTCCACAAAGCAATTTAGTGAAGAAATGTGCTGAGGTGACATGGTGAGGATCATGGGCTGTTCGAATAAGTTCCTGCAAGAGCATTTGGGGTGGCATAATTATGACTTTTCCATGCAATAAAGATTTTGTTTGCTCATGACTGGTTCCCCAAAAACATGATGTCATTAGTGAATGGAAATATCCTAGGTATGCAGCTTTCATTGTTCCCAATTCACAAACAGATGAAATTGAGCAAATGGCAAATGCGGCTTAATTCAGTCTTTCAATAGGTCATTGATGTGAACTGACCAGTCCGCAGCTCATGGTCGTGCGGTAGCGTTCTCGCTTCCCGCGCCTGCGTTCGATTCCCGCCAAGGTCAGGGATTTTCTCTGCCTCGTGATGACTGGGTGTTGTGTGATGTCCTCAGGTTAGTTAGGTTTAGGTAGTTCTAAGTTCTAGGGGATTGATGACCACAGATGTTAAGTCCCATAGTGCTCAGAGCCATTTGAACCATTTTGAACTGACCGTTTTAGATTGTTGTATATGTGTAGTCTCAGGAATCTGAAGGTCAACTACTCTCAATATTTCTTTGTCACCACATTTTATTTCAATAGTTTCTAAAACTGAATGCACTGTCTCGTTAACATTGAGTGCAGCCCATTTGAAGCGAACCAATATAGAGTTCCTCTGAATACAGTCGTCACAGTGTTCTCTAGACTGCGGTAGGGTGTTTTGTCAATCGTAATGATTGTGTCATAAGCAAACAGGGTGAAGTGTGCTTTTTGTGTCATACAGCATGGCAGATCATTGATAAAGACAAGGGAAAATAAGGGACCGAGCACTGACCCCTTTGGCACTTCGAATTTTACTGTGCCCAATCAAGTGCCATTGCAGAATTGTTCAATACTACCTTCTGCCTTTTGTTGTCTAAATATGACTTGAGCCACGTCCTTACTTTACCATTTAATTCAATGTGCTATAACTTCCTATGTAGAATTTTGTGTTCTACACTCTCAAAGGCTTTAGACAGATCACAAAATATTCCAACTGGTAATGTTTTATTGTTTATGGATTCAAGGAGTTCATTGACAAATGAGAAAGTTGCATGTTTGGTTGAAGTACCCTTTTGGAATCCTAACTGATTTCATTAAGAATTTTATGAATATGAACCATGAACCTTGCCATTGGTGGGGAGGCTGGTGTGCCTCAACGATACAGGTAGCTGTACCATAGGTGCAACCACAACGGAGGGATATCTGTTGAGAGGCCAGACAAACATGTGGTTCCTGAAGAGGGGCAGCAGCCTTTTCAGTAGTTGCAGGGGCGACAGTCTGGATGATTGACTGATCTGGCCTAGTAACACTAACCAAAACAGCCTTGCTGTGCTGGTACTGTGAACAGCTGAAAGCAAGGGGAAACTACGGCCGTAATTTTTCCCGAGGGCATGCAGCTTTACTGTACAGTTAAATGATGATGGCGTCCTCTTGCGTAAAATATTCCGGAGGTGAAATAGTCCCCCATTTGGATCTCTGGGAGGGGACTACTAGGAGGACATCGTTATCAGGAGAAAGAAAACTGGCGTTCTATGGGCCGGAGCATGGAATATCAGATCCCTTAATTGGGCAGGTAGGTTAGAAAATTTAAAAATGGAAATGGATAGGTTAAAGTTATATATAGTGGGAAATAGTGAAGTTTGGTGGCAGGAGGAACAAGACTTCTGGTCAGGTGAACCCAGGGTTATAAATACAAAATCAAATAGGGGTAATGCAGGAGTAGGCTTAATAATGAATAAAAAAATAGGAATGCAGGTAAGCTACTACAAACAGCATAGTGAACGCATTATTATGGCCAAGATAGATACGAAGTCCTTGCCTACCACAGTAGTACAAGTTTATATGCCAACTAGCTCCGCACATGATGAAGAGATTGATGAAATGAATGATGGGATAAAAGAAATTATTCAGGTAGTGAAGGGAGACGAAAATTTAATAGTCATGGGTGACTGGAATTTGTTAGTGGGAAAAGGAAGAGAAGGAAACATAGTAGGTGAATATGGAATGGGAGTAAGGAATAAAAGAGGAAGCCGCCTGGTAGAATTTTGCACAGAGCATAACCTAATCATAGCTAACACTTGGTTCAAGAATCATAAAAGAAGGTTGTATACATGGAAGAAGCCTGGAGATACTGACAGGTTTCAGATAGATTATATAATGGTAAGACAGAGATTTAGGAACCACGTTTTAAATTGTAAGACATTTCCAGGGGCAGATGTGGACTCTGACCACAATCTGTTGGTTATGAACTGCAGATTAAAACTAAAGAAACTGCAAAAAGGTGGGAATTTAAAGAGATGCAACCTGGATAAACTGATAGAACCAGAAGTTGTAGAGAGTTTCAGAGAGAGCATTAGGGAACAATTAACAAGAATGGGGGAAAGAAATACAGTAGAAGAAAAATAGGTAGCTTTGAGAGATGAAATAGTGAAGGCAGCAGAGGATCAAGTAGGTAAAAAGACGAGGGCTAGTAGAAATTCTTGGGTAACAGAAGAGATACTGAAGTTGATTGATGAAAGGATAAAATACAAAAATGTAGTAAATGAAGCAGGCAAACAGGAATACAGAGGTCTCAAAAATGAGGTTGACAGGAAGTGCAAAATGGCTAAGCAGGGATGGCTAGAGGACAAATGTAAGGATGTAGAGACATGTATCACTAGGGGTAAGATAGATACTGCCTACAGGTAAATTAAAGAGACTTTCGGAGAAAAGAGAACCACTTGCATGAATATCAAGAGCTCAGATGGAAACCCAGTTCTAAGCAAAGAAGGGAAAGCAGAAAGGTGGAAGGAGTATATAGAGGGTCTATACAAGGGCGATGTTCTGAAGGACAATATTATGGAAATGGAAGAGGATGTAGATGAAGATGAAATGGGGGATATGATACTGCGTGAAGAGTTTGATGAAGCATTGCAAGACCTAAGTTGAAACAAGGCCCCGAGAGTAGACAACATTCCATTAGAACTACTGGTAGCCTTGGGAGAGCCAGTCCTGACAAAACTCTACCATCTGGTGAGCAAGATGTATGAGACAGGCAAAATTCCCTCAGACGTCAAGAAGAATATAATAATTCCAATCGCAAAGACTGCAGTGGTTGACAGAAGTGAAAATTACCGAACTATCACTTTAATAAGCCAGGGCTGCAAAATACTAACACAAATTTTTTACAGACAAATGGAAAAACTGGTAGAAACCAACCTCGGGGAAGATCAGTTTGGATTCCGTAGAAATGTTGGAACATGCAAGGCTATACTGACCCTACGACTTATCTTAGAAAATAGATTAAGGAAAGGCAAACCTACGTTTCTAGCATTTGTAGACTTAGAGAAAGTTTTCGACAATGTTGACTGGAATACTCTCTTTCAAATTCTAAAGATGGCAGGGATAAAATACAGGGAGCGAAAGGCTATTTACAATTTGTACAGAAACCAGATGGCAGTTATAAGAGTCGAGGGATATGAAAGGGGAGCAGCGGTTGGGAAGGGAGTGAGACAGGGTTGTAGCCTCTCCCCGATGTTATTCAATCTGAGCAAGCAGTAAAGGAAACAAAAGAAAAGTTCGGAGTAGGTATTAAAATCCATGGAGAAGAAATAAAAATGTTGAGGTTCACCGATAACGTAATTCTGTCAGAGACAGCAAAGGACCTGGAAGACCAGTTGAATGGAATAGACAGTGTCTTGAAAGGAGGATATAAGATGAACATCAACAAAAGCAAAACGAGGATAATGGGATGTAGTCAAATTAAGTCAGGCGATACTGAGGGAATTAGATTAGTAAATGAGACACTTAAAGTGGTAAAGGAGTTTTGCTATTTGGGGAGCAAAATAACTGATGATGGTCAAAGTAGAGATGATATAAAATGTAGACTGGCAATGGCAAGGAAAATGTATCTTAAGAGGAGAAATTTGTTAACATCGAGTATTGATTTAAGTGTCAGGAAGTCATTTCTCAAAGTATTTGTATGGAGTGTAGCCATGTATGGAAGTGAAACATGGATGATAAATAGTTTGGACAAGAAGTTAATAGAAGCTTTTGAAATGTGGTGCTACAGAAGAATGCTGAAGATTAGATGGGTAGATCACATAACTAATGAGGAGGTACTGAATAGAATTGGGGAAAAGAGGAGTTTGTGGCACGACTTTACAAGAAGAAGGGACTGGTTGGTAGGACATGTTCTGAGGCAAGAAGGGATCACAAATTTAGCATTGGAGGGCAGCGTGGAGGGTGCAAATCGTAGAGGGAGACCAAGAGATGAATACACTAAGCAGATTCAGAACGATGTAGGTTGCAGTAAGTACTGGGAGATGAAGAAGCTTGCACAGGATAGAGTAGCATGGACAGCTGCATCAAACCAATCTCAGGACTGAAGACAACAACAACAACAACAACAACCCCATGCATAGAAATGTTCGATTCACAGTTCTGGAACTGTCCCAGAGGATAAACCACAAAGTCCTTAACTGGATGGTCATCCATGTTGTCGTTAGGTGGTGTGCACTGTCCATGTTGTGGCTGTTGTTGTTCTGCCATGCTAGGCAGTGGCCATGTTGAACTGGGTAAGGTTAGGCGGCTGCCGGTGTGGCCGTGTGTAAATAACTGATCACTTTTAACCATGTTTTAAGTGGGTACACCTGTCCACTCGTGACCGTAAGCAAAGTTATTTAGGTCTGTTACACTTGCACCAAAAGACACTAGTAAATCCATTGTGGCAGAAATAATGTGGGCTGGCACACAAAGTTTGTAAATGACAAAAACAAGCACAAAACAGCTCATGATCACACAATGATGATGTTAGGGTCCCCATTGTGATTATCACGTAATGCTGATTGATAATAACACCCTTTAAGTATTGTAAATGCATTTAAATGCATTTATTTGACACGAAGCAAGAATAACGAAACATGGCATTACACAAGTTGTGCACCAAGAGAGACATAGAACAAATCAGTTCAAAGAAGTCAAAGCCAAAGATAGGGCACTCTGCACCAGAGACGCCGCAAAGGCATAGGTAGGATGCTAACAACTACCGCTCAGTCTCACTTCTGACAGCTTGATCCAAAATTCTTGAAAAGTAATGTATTCAATAACAGCTTCACATATTTGTAAAAATCAAGTATTAACAAGGTGTTAATTTGGTTCACAGAAAGGCTTTTCAGGAAAAAATGTTGTTTAGGCTTCCACCGATCAAATATGAAATGCTCTGAATAACAAAACATCATCCATATGGGTATTTTGCAACCTCACAAATAATTTTGACTCTGCGAATCACGAAATTCTTCTAGATAAGCTTAGGCATTGTGGTATGAGTGGGAAATTGCACAAATGGTTTAGTTCATATTTAACTGGAAGAATGCAGAAGGTTGAAATTAACAGCGAAGATAGTCTGTAAAATTCTGCAGAGTCCTCTAACTGGGGAGGTATCATGAATGGTGTCCCAGAAGCTTTAGTCATGGGTCCCTTATTGTTTGTAATATGTGTTAATGACTTGGCACTCTATATTCATGAAAACCAAAAGCTAGTTCTTTTTGCTGATGATACAAGTATAGTAATCACATTCAACAAACAAGAATTAGCTGAGGAAATTTTAAATAATGCCTTTCTGAAAATAATTAAGTGGTTCTCTGCAAATGGACTCTCTCTAAATTTTGAGATAACATGGTATATACAGTTCTGTGCAGTAAATGGCATAACACCATTGATAAGTATAGACTTTGAAAAGAAGTCTGTTGCTAAGACAATATTCAAAATTTCTGTGTGTATGCACTGATGAGAAATTGAATTGGAAGAAACACACTGATGATCTGTTGAAGCATTTACATTCAGCTACTTAAGCTATTAGGGTCATTGCAAATTTTGTACAAATATATTAATAAATTAGCATAGTATACCTATTTTCATTCACTGCTTTCATATGGCATCATATTTTGGTATAATTCACCATTAAGAGAAAAAGTATTCATTGCACAAAGGCATGTAATCAGAATAATAGCTGAATAATAGCTGGAGCCCACCCAAGATCACCTTGCAGACATTTTATTTAAGGAACTTGGAATTTTCACAGTACCTTCATAATACATATATTCACTTATTAAATTTGTTATTAATAAACTACATACAAAAATAACAGCAAAGCGTGCAGCTAAAACACTAGGAGAAAGGATGACCTTCACTAATCTGTGTTAAATATGTCTTTAGCACAGAAAGGGGTGAATTATTCTGCCACAAAAGTCTTTGGTCATTTGTCAAATAGCATTAAAGGCCTAATAGATAGCCAAAACGCACACACACACACACACACACACACACACACACACACACACACACACACACACACACACAGACACACACACACTTACTTAATGAAAATCTGTGTTAAGCTGACACATTCCACATTGTTACAAAATGTCATATTCATGATCTATGGAACAAGTATTAATGCAATGTAATGTTATAAAGTTTATAGTTTTGTTCAGGTAATTTGTTAGCCAGTCCTTAAGAAAGAAGGCAAGAGAGAATCTCACTTCTAGTTTTCAGTTGCCTCTGCCTTACCTATCTTTAGTAAGTATACAACTTGAACATGCTTTAGGTTTTCTGGAAAAATGCTTGAACTAAAGGGCTCATTTATTGTGTTTGTTGATGAGGCTTGTGTGCTCTCCATGCACACTTTCAGAACAGGTACTGGAGCCTGATTTATACTATTGCTGATTTCTTGCTATGTCTTCCCAACTTCAAGCTCTCTCATGGGGTATTATCACTGTGCTTGCTGAATTAAGTTATTGTGTGTGCGTGTGCTACATCTGTTTTAGGGACTTCTGTGTAACTTGCTATTTGGGGAGCAAAATAACTGGTGATGGTCGAAGTAGAGAGAATATAAAATGTAGACTGGCAATGACAAGGAAAACGTATCTTAAGAAGAGAAATTTGTTAACATCGAGTATTGATTTAAGTGTCAGGAAGTCGTTTCTCAAAGTATTTGTATGGAGTGTAGCCATGTATGGAAATGAAACGTGGATGATAAATAGCTTAGACAAGAAGAGAATAGAAGCTTTCTAAATGCGGTGCTACAGAAGAATGCTGAAGATTAGATGGGTTGATCACATAACTAATGAGGAGGTGTTGAATAGGATTGGGGAGAAGAGAAGCTTGTGGCATAACTTGACCAGTAGAAGGGATCGGTTCGTAGGACATGTTCTGAGGCATCAAGGGATCACCAATTTAGTATTGGAGGGCAGTGTGGAGGGTAAAAATCGTAGAGGGAGACCAAGAGATGAATACACTAAACAGATTCTGAAGGATGTAGGTTGCAGTAAGTACTGGGAGATGAAGAAGCTTGCGCAGGATAGAGTAGCATGGAGAGCTGCATCAAACCAGTCTCAGGACTGAAGACCACAACAACAACAACTGTTATCTATCTATTTTCCTTAGCTGATGCTGTAGAAGTTGATGCTTTTGGACATGTTTCCTCAAAAACTGTTTTAAACAATATGCAGAAATTAGAGAACTTATCATCCAATATCTTTTTCACGCATATTACATCCCAGGTTTTATTTGCTAATGCACTAGAAAAAATAAGTATTATACTTTCAGTGTATAAATAGTTTACAATTACCCTTTTTGATATCTGCAAGGACGTGGTCTAAAAAGAGATGATGAACTTTTTGATACCCTATTAGCAGTGTTTACCATTTGAGCCATGACAAAAATGTTCAAAATGTTTAGGAAGGCATTAATATTTTGGCTCTCGTCACCTGTGTTGATTTTCATGTCTCCACATAATATTATGTTAGTTTTGGAGGCAGAGACTCTTCCCAGAACTTCAATTAATTTGTCAAATACACCATCCACATTACTACTAGATAAGTAGTACACACACAGGATGATTCACTTCTTACAGATGCCTAGCTTTGTTAGTACATCAGCTGCCAGTTCAAAATGTTGGTCTACACTAATTGTGACAAGATCTTCTCTAGCATTAAAACATGTGCCACCTCTGATGTAAACACGCAACCCCACACCCTTAAGATAGGTCTACAGTAGCAGCTTGCCCTTGCACGTATGGTGCATTTCAGTATCTCTTCGCCAGTGGACATATTCCACCCTGCTGTTCAGAGACTGTAATTTGACTTCAAGCTGGACTGTGGAATACATAATTCCAAGCAAATTTCTATGGTATTTGGGCATTCCAGTGTGGAACATTGTGTTTTCTGTATACATGATGAAGAAATCTCTAAACTGGTTGGGATACTTTTAAAGTAAAAGGAGCTTATTACAGTTAAAAAAGGGCTTAGTGTTCTAGCTCATGACAACAGATATGGAAACATCTGTGGCCCCACACTCACCTGCTATTCTTTCACTAATCTCCCTTTCCCAGTCCTATTGAGGTGCCAACCACGCCTCGTGTAGCACCAGTGGCATTGGTACAATATGTCCCAAGTCATCAGTCATCAGCACAATCTACCACTTGACACTGACTTGCCAAATGGCATTGCCAAGATCAGGTTGTCAATGACTTTAGAAAAGCTCAACCATTATCACAATGGTGCAACCATTTAGGGAAGCCATCTTATTTAGCTCACCATCCATGTTGTATGCCTTGTCCCTAGCCAAGCTGTCCCTGCCTGACCCACTATCAGTACTACCTGATCACCTGTTGTGAAACCCTTACACATAAGACCTAAACCCTTAATCACCTGACTCCGTCCAATACTTAGTCTGAAAATTCTGGTGACATGATATTCCTCCCCAAATTCTCCTGTATTTTCAGACCTGTAGATCTGCTACGACTGCTGTCTAGCAGTGG
Source organism: Schistocerca serialis cubense (assembly GCF_023864345.2). Taxonomy (NCBI): domain Eukaryota; kingdom Metazoa; phylum Arthropoda; class Insecta; order Orthoptera; family Acrididae; genus Schistocerca; species Schistocerca serialis. Next base: position 351,016,374 of record NC_064641.1, on the reverse strand, counting down.
TACTCATTTATTCCTAAGATTTGAACTTTTCTTGTCCTTTCTACTCACAGGCAGAGCCCACTGCACATTTCCCACTCCTTTGCCATCTTCAGGTTTCTTCCCCCTCAACTCCAGCTGCTGGAAACTATTTTTTGTAGGCACAACAATACTGTCAGACTGAATCCTCAACTTCTTAGGTTTCCTGCCAACTTGCAGTTCCCAAACCACCATCCTTCATCTTTACTAGCTCTCTTGTAGCTTGATCGCAATGTGCATGAAGGGCACAGATCTTACTTTCCTGTTCCTCTGTTCACATATTCCTGCTGCAAATTATGTAGTTCCAGAAGAGGCCATTAATGACCTAACCTCTAATAATGTGCCAAGTTCACTAGTAGTGTGAATTCAGTAATACCAAACATATGTAAACAAAACAATATGCTCAAATCACACCTAACAGAAATTCTAAACAACATGATGCATAGACACAAAATATTCACTTTTGTGACTAGAAGAAAGACGCTAGTGTGGTTATTCACTGCAAAATTGTACAAAAAAATACATTTAGTTGTGCAAAGTTTGTAACTAATACTGGATTCAGTATGTACACAAAAGTCAGACCTAGGTAAAAACTATGTGAAATTCAGTGTGCATGTAGACCTTCAATATAATAAGCAAGAAATGTACCAAAAAAGGCATTCAAAACCTGAAACAGAACAAAAAAATACAATAAAATGTCATGTTTTGATGAGCACTGTAATCACTCAGCACTTTGCCATCATCTTCCTAAAAAATTATAGTTTAAATTAAATGTTGTGATTATCAGTTTTAAGAATATTGATAAAGAAGTGTAATTAAATTGTAAAAATATTTCTGTATATACCACTTTATGTACTGGCTGTGTGTATAGTGTAGCAAAAACTTATGTTAAACTGATATGTTCCACATCATTACGAAATGCCATATTCATGATCTAGGGAACAAGTATTAATGTAATGTGAATGTAATGTTATTTTGCAGCAGGTGATCAGATTGACTAATGGATCAGTTGCTGAGAGCAATGATCTGCAACAACAAAACTGAGCAGATTTGTACCCCCAATCACAACAAAATAACTAGAAAAATTAATCAGAGAAATGAAAAACAAACAATTCACTCCTGTAGACACTACATCTAGCAAAGTTCTGAAATACTTCTACAAACCTATAACTCAAGTACTGAGTTACGTATTCAGTAAATTAGATTTAAATATGCTGCTGCTAAATTATTTTTAAAGAAAGTTGATAAAACAGAAATATCCAACAATCATCCAGTTTCACTAGAAATGTTTATTAAGTTCTTGAAAAACTCACGTACAACAGGATTATAAAACATCTTAATGGTGGTAGGATTCTCAACAAAAGTCAATTTGTATTCCAAAAAGGTATTGCAAATGAACTGACTGTGTCCTCATATTTTGTAAATCCAGTTTTAGAGTCCACCAATTATAAAATGTCAACAGTGGAGATATTTTGCAACCTCTCTAAAGCACTGACTGTGAAAACAAAAATTACTCAAGGAACCTGAATATTATAGCTTAAGTGGAAAATGTGAGATGTGGCTTCAGTTGTATTTAAATGGCAGGAGACAGGAGATTTTTGTCAACAGTGCAGGTGGAACACTGGCAATATAACTTGTGGGGTATAGCAGGGCTCTGTGTTGGGTCCTTTTTCTATATTGTCATAAATCATCTTCCTATCTATACAGGCCAAAAAGCATATTTTACTGTATTTACTCATGGGGCCACCTTTCTGACTGACAAATCCCTGCCTCAATAGCAGTCTAAACAGTACTTTAATTAATTAATTTATTTATTTATTTATCATGTTCTGAGGATCCCATTAAGATGGAGCAGATGCAGGGCTGTGGAATGAGTTAAGCTGCATGGTAAAGTAAGACAAGGTCATTATAGAAATCTAATCTGTATACTGTTTTAACAATAATCTAGTACTATACAATTCTGCTTAATCATATTCACATTTATGATATCTGGATTTAGATCAGCAAATAAGTATGGAAGCTGCTAATTTGAAAAAAAAAGCTACTGCCTCCATATTTTTACTACACAGCTGCACTTTTTTCTGCTGTTGAAAGCTTAATATTTATTAGTGTTAACTGACTAAAAGTATTTTGAAAAATATTTCTGTAGCATTAGCTACTGAGTCCTATTTATAGTGTATATTTGTCATACAGGTTTACTTCGGAATTCTTACTTGTCATATGGCTAACAGAACCTTTCAGTTCATGAATGTGTATGTTTAAATGGACTGTAGAAAGAAGGGCTCTTGAATTTCTTAATGCCATGCTTTATTTTAGATGGGAAGTGATTCAATATCTTACCACCAGGGTATATAATGCCATACTGAATCCTGGACATGGAGACAAGCTCTAACTGAAAATTATATTTGTGCCTTTTATTGTGACTGAGTATATCGAAGTTCAACTGAAACTTATTTTCAACATCAGCAGCAAAAACCATTAAGAAGTAAAGTGAGTGTAAGAATTCTATGATCCTGAGAGGTTCCTATAAGATGTGCCATTATTTCCTTTACACAATATCTTTATTACATGCTTCTTCTGGGCAAACACTTTATTTACTTTATTATGAAAATGAAAGTTGCTACTCACCATATAGCAGAGATGCTGAGTCGCAGATAGGCACAACGAAAGAACTGTCACAAATAAAGCTTTTGGCCAGTAAGCCTTCCATCAATAAAAGATCACACACACACACACACACACACAAAAGCAACTCATGCACATGATGGCAGTCTCAGGCAACTGAAACTGCCAGTGTGGCTTCAGTTTTCTGAGACTGCAGTTGCATGTGTTAGGTGTGTGTGTGTGTGTGTGTGTGTGTGTGTGTGTGTGTGTGTGTGTGTGTGTTTGTGTGTCACTTGTTGATGAAGGCATTACTGGCCGAAAGCTGTATTTGTGACAGTCTTTTTTGTTGTATCTATCTGCGAGTCAGCATCTCCGCTATATGGTGAGTAAGAACTTTCCTTTTCATAATACTGTTACATTCCATCTTGGATTTTTTCCATTGTTTGACTTTATTTACTTTTTTACATTGCCCAGTAAGGTAATTCTGTGAGGCAACAGCGAGTGAAAATGCTCAAGATAAGCAAATACTCTTGTCTTTAGGTCAAAACAATGACAGATGTTTCTAAGGCCATAACTTACTAAACTGAGTGTCTTGATTAGTTTATTCACATGTTGACTTCATTTTAACTTATTAGCCAGCTATGCCCCAAGGAACGCACTGTGCTTTATACAGTTTATTAACATCAATCTCTACTTCTGGTACTAAAAGGATAGTTACTTGTCTGAAACTGCATTTTATGAGTCTTTGTGAGATTAAGACAAACTATTAGCTGTGAACTACCTGAAGGCTTGTTCAGCAATCATCTGGGTTGTATATGTTACTTTTGTGTCATCAGCAAACATTGCCATTTTTGGACTGGCTTTTAAAGTCAATAGATCATTTATATATGTCACAAACAAGAGTGGGCCCTGTACCAACTGCTGTGACACAATATGTTCAGTTCTCCCATACTGATGCTATTCATGCACCCAAGATACAGTTTCTTAATGCGGTCATCTCCTTTCTCTTAAATAGATAAGATTCCACCCATGCAACAGGGATACTAGTAATGTCACAACACTTCATTTGCTAAGTAGAATTTTTTGGTCCATACAATCCAAAGCTTCGGCGAGGTCACAGAACATGCCACCAGGATAATTTTTCTTGTCTAGTTCTGCTGTCAATTCATTTGTGAATTCTGTTATTGCCATGTGTCTGGAGAATCCTCTGCAAAAGCCAAATTATGTGCTTAACAAGTCCTAGTCACTTTAAATGAGTCAGTTTTCTTTTGTAGACCACTTTCTGAACTACTTTTGAAGAGACTAGAAGAACTGAAATAAGTTTGTAATTACAGTTGGTTTACTTATCTCCAAGCTTTGCAGAAGGAGGATTTTACCTGACAGACCTAAATGTGAAGTTTTCTAGTAACACCTAAGTCACTGACTGATAACAAGGTTAGCTTAATATTGTCAGTACCGCACAAGGTTTTAATGTTCTGCTAGAAGCACCATCATAAAAAGCAGGACTACTACTTTATGATCTGAGTATTCTGTAATCTTCTTAGAGGCTTGAGATTCTTCAGTTTCTTTGGGTGTACTAGTTAACTGGACAGTCCATCAGTGTTCTACTGGTTCACAGAGTCCAGCGGGCCAACACCGAACCCCTTAATCTGGCAAAAAATTGTACTACGCAATTCCACACTAATAAAAATGACTTTCAGATATCACAAGCTGAGATCAATGGTCATACACTGGATGAAGCTCGCTGTGTAAAGTTCCTGATTATGGTATCAAGAAGCGTAATAACCTGAGCTTGTGAAACTGTATGTATAAAAAAGCTCAGCTCTCCTTATTTTGCATTCTGAAATCTCTCACTCTGTTGCCCTGTACAAAAGATTGCTATCATACTTTGTACACTTCCACTCAGTCCTTCTGCAGCATATTTTGTTGGGTCATGGCAGCTAAGGTGAAAACAGTGTTTAGTTTAGAGAAATGCACAATTAGAATGTAGTGTACAGTTGTTAACCAAACAACTCGTAGAATTCTCTCCATGGAACTAGTGATTCATACCGTTACATGCCCATACATATACCTCATAATGGCATTTGTGATTAAAAATGATGGTGAATTAAGGATGAATTATTCAATTCACATTCACAGTTCTAAAAAATTGAAATAAGTTACATCTAGACATATGTCCCTCTATGGATCACAATGGAATTTTATATTCTAGTGCAAAAGTCTGCCGGCTAGGGTGGCCGAGCAGTTCTAGGTGCTACCGTCTGGAACCTCGCGACCGCTATGGTCACAGGTTCGAATCCTGCCTCAGGCATGGGTGTGTGTGATGTCCTTAGGTTATTTAGGTTTAAGTAGTTCTAGGGGACTGATGACCTCAGAAGTTAAGTCCCATAGTGCTCGGAGCCATTTGAAACATTTTTTGCAAAAGTGAATAACAGGTTGCCATTGAACCAGTTGACATCAAACAGGAAATTGAAAACTTTAGCCACTCCTAGAATATACCTGGATATTTGGACTCATGGATTTAAAACTCTAATATTTGAAACAATGGAAACTCCAGGTAGGAATATCAACAACGTAGGAAAAGGCAGACTGATACTTACTATAAAGAAAACACTTTAAGTTGCAGACAGGTGCATTTAAAAGACAGTTACATAAAGCTTTCAGTCACAGCGTTCTTCAGGAAAATAGAAACAAACATCGTTCATACACACAAGCAAGCACACCTCATGCACACATGACCATCAACAGCAGCATCTCCAGCCTGAGATTGAGAGGACCCAACAGCACTGTCATCAGCCCCATGACCTAGGATGGCAGGGATCTATGAAGGTACTCTGCAAGCCACAGTAGGGTGCATGCTGGAGGTATCCTGTACCATTACTAGTCATTTACTTTCCTGTTCCACTCACAAATTTAGCGAGAAAAAATGACTGTCTACATGCCTCAATATGAACCCTAATTTCTGGTATCATATCTTCGTGGTCCTTCCATGCAATATATGTTGGCAGCATAGAATCATTTGACAGTCAGCTTCAAATGCTGGTTCTCTCAATTTTCTCAACAGTGTTTCTCAAAAAGAATGTCTCCTTCTCTCCAGGGATTCCCATTTTAGTTCCTGAAGTATCTCTGTAACAATTACATATTGTTTTCACTTACTGGCAACAAATCTAGCAGCCCACCTCTGAATTGCTTTGATGTCTTCCTTCAATCTGGGTGCGGATCCCTAATATTCAGGAAGAACTCAAGAATAGGTTTCACCAGGATCCTATATGTGATGTCCTTCACAGGTGAACCACTCTTTCCTAAAATTCTCCCAAAAAAAGTGATGTTGAACACTCGCCTCCCCTACCACAGTTCCCACATGGTCATTCCTTTTTGTATCACTTTTCATCATTACACCCAGATATTTAAGCAGCTTGATTGTGTCAAGAAGGACACTAGTAATACTGTATCGGAACATTACAGGTTTGTTCATCCTAGTCATCCAAATTAACTTACAATTTTCCACATTTAGAGCTAGCTGCCATTTGTCATACCAACTGGAAGTTTTGTCTAAATCATCTTGTATCCTTCTATAATCACTCAACTTTGAAGAGTTACTGTACACCGCAGAATCAGCAGCAAATAACTGCACATTGTTACCCATCCTGCATGCCAAATAATTCAAACTTTTATTATGTTCTTTTCACAATTCAGGTTGTGGTTTCCAAGTTTCTTTATTTAACTGATAATGTAGCTTTACAGCTGATTCCCAACTCATAAATTAATACTGAGTAAACGTCTTTTTCCCCCAGATGTCTGACGATGCTCATGTGAGAGTGAAACACACCCCAAATTAAATAAATAAAAAACTATTTTTCAACCGAGACCGCCTATTCTTTCTTGAACATCTCAGGAGCCAAAAGATGGAGTGGTGTGATTTTCATCGTTCTCTGCCTAGTTGGGCAGTAAAAGAAGAAGCTTATTTATTTTGTAATCTGAAGCTCAAATTTATGAAAGCGAGTTTCCACACTGTCTTTATAAGTGTTCTATAAGCGATAACTTATACCTGTCAATGTACTTAGATACTTGAGGGTTGATAATTTTGGTAGTTCTTCCCCTACCATGTTTATGTGCGCTATGACAATCATTGCCAATGAAATCAAACAATGGCGCATTAGGAAGAGTGTGTTAAAGCCTTGGCTCTTCCAGCCTATTTCAAGTTGACAAGCTTCTTATCAAATGACTTTTTGATAATATGATTTGCATTGTTAATAACATGATATGGGAGACAGGCCAGCACACAAGGAGAGCTCAGGACAACTAATTAATGTGTCTTAGAAAAGCGTATAAAAAGGATGAGAGAGTAGGTTCTAAGCTGCCACTCACCCAGCTTTCATTTTGCTGAACCATCTCTGAACCTTAGTGACAAGTCTGACAGTCATCAAACTAGGGTTCTGTATAAGAGGCCAAAGCATCAAGTTCGACCAGAGTTGAATGATAAAATAGAGACCTTCCTCTCGGTTGATTTCAAGCTTGTTGATAAAGCCCTCACCGAAAAAGATGAGAAACTTCATCTTAGTGCAAAAGCTAGTAGTATTATACATAAGGCAATGAATAAATCTGTCCTCTCTTTTGAACAATATGTCCTTAGATTGGTCGCCATAAAGCTTAATTGGGAAGAAGCTATTATTGTTAGCTAGTAAATGGTTCAAATGGCTCTGAGCACTATGGGACTCAACTGCTGAGGTCATTAGTCCCCTAGAACTTAGAACTAGTTAAACCTAACTAACCTAAGGACATCACAAACATCCATGCCCGAGGCAGGATTCGAACCTGCGACCATAGCGGTCTCGCGGTTCCAGACTGCAGCGCCTTTAACCGCACGGCCACTTCGGCCGGCAGTTAGCTAGTACCAACAGACAATGGAAACACTGGAGTGTTACTCTATAGGAAGGGTTATGGGAGACTAGAATGCAGGTGAAGGGGAAGGAATAGTAGAGAAGGTTACAGGAGAAAATGGGCTTTGGACAAGGAATGAGAGAGGGGAAAGACTAATTGAGTTCTGTAACAAATTTCAGCTGGTAATCGCAAATGAATACTCTGTTCAAGAATCACAAGAGGAGGAGGTATACTCGGCAAAGTCTGGGTGATATGAGATGATTTCAGTTACATTGCGTGATGGTCAGAGAGATTCAGAAATCAGATCTGGATTGTAAGATTTTTCCAGGAGCAGATACAGACACAGATCACAATTTAGTGGTGATGAAAAGTAGGTTGAAGTTTAAGAGATCAGTCAGGAAGAATCAATTTGCAAAAAAGTGTGATACAGAAGTACGAAATAATGACAAGATATGCTTTAAGTTCTCTAAGGTTGTAGATACAGCAAAGAAGAATAGCTCAGTAGGCAGTACAGCTGAAGAGGAATGGACATCTCTAAAAAAGGCCACCACATAAGTTGGAAAGAAAAACATAACTACAAAGTAGGTAGCTGCAAAGAAACCATGGATAACAGAAGAAATATTTCAGTTGATCAATGAAAGAAGGAAGTACAAACATGTTCAGGGAAATTCAGGAATACAGAGATATAAGTCACTGAGGAATGAGATGAACAGAAAGCGCAGGGAAGCTAAGATGAAATGGATGCATGAGAAATGTAAAGCAACAGAAAAAGAAATGACTGTTGGAAGGAAAGACTCACCATATAGGAATGTCAAAACAACTTTCTGTGAAGTTAAAAGCAAGGGTGGTAACATTAAGAGTGCAACAGGCATTCCATTGTTAAATGCAGAGGAGAAAGTGGATAGGTGGAAAAAGTATACTGAAGGCCTCTATGAGGGGGAAGATTTGTCTGATGTTATAAAAGAGGTAACTGGAGTGGCTTTAGAAGAGATAGGGGATCCAGTATTAGAATCAGAATTTACAAGAGCTTTGGAGGACTTAAGATCAAATAAGGCAGATGGGACAGATAACTTTCCATCACAATTTCTAAAATCAGTGGGGGAAGTGGCAACAGAACAAATATTCACATTGGTTTGTAGAATGCATGAAACTGGTGACGTACCATCCGACTTTCAAAAAAATATCATCCACACAACTTCATAGACTGCAAGAGCTGACACATGTGTGAATTACCGAACAATCAGCTTAACAGCTCATGCATCCAAGTTGCTGACAAGAATAATATGCAAAAGGATGCAAAGAAAACTGAGGACATGTTAAATGACTATCCTTGTGGATTTAAGAAAGGTAAAGGCACCAAGGAGGCAATTCCAACACTGTGGTTGGTAATGGAAGCAAGACTAAAGAAAAATCTAGACACGTGCATGGAATCTGTCGACCCAGAAAAACTATTCAACAATGTTCATTGTGCAAGACGTTCAAAATCCTGAGAAAAATAGGTGTAAGCTATAGGGAGAGATGGGTAATACACATTGTAAATAAGTATTACAGTAGTTGTATTACATGTTTATTACCTTATAAATAAACAAAAAACTTTTTTATTTTAAATTCAGTGCATTAGTATTTGTAAAATGACTCTTAGTGTTCATTAAAAAATGACGATCATTCCACTTGGGACCTGTGGAATGGTACATTAGCTTACTTGTTTTAGTTGTAAATATTTGTCGTGTAGTGTTGTTTTTCTGACATGTTCCACATCCTGGAGGACCTCCTCACTACGGATCAATTGGAATGAAAGTAAATCTAATCTAATCTAATCTAAACAATATGTACAAGAGCCATGAGGGAATAATAAGAGTAGACAACTAAGAACAAACTGCTCGGATTAAGTAGTGTGTAAGACAGGGATGTAGTCTTTCGCTCCTAATGTTTAATTTGTACATTGAAAAAGTAATTATGGAAATCAAAGAAAGGTTCAAGAGTGGAATTAAAATTCAAAGTGAAAGGACATTAATGATAAGATTCCCTGATGACATTGCTATACTGAATGAAAGAGCCAAAGAAACAGGCACACCTGCTTAATAATGTGTAGGGCCCCCCACAAGCACACAGAAGTGCTGCAACATATGTGGCATGGACGCAACAGATATATGAAGTAGTGCTAAAGGGAATTGACAGCACAAATCCTGCAGGGCTGTCCATAAATCCGTAAGAGTGCAAGGGGCAGAGATCTCTTCTAAACAACACATTGCAAGGCATCTCAGATATGCTCAATAATGTTAAAGTCTGGGAAGTTTGTTGGCCAGGAAAGTGTTTGAACTCAGAAGAGTGTTCCTGGAGCCACTCTGTAGTGATTCTGGATGAGCTGGGTGTTGTGTTGTCTTGCCGGAATTTCCCAAGTCTGTGGGAATGTGCAATGGACATGAATGGATGCAGGTGATCTGACAGGATGCTTATGTATGTGTCACCTGTCAGAATGGTATCTAGATGTATCAGGGGTTCCATATCCATGTAACTGCACACCATCACAGGGCCTCCACCAGCCCAAACAGTCCCTTGCTGACATCCATGGTCCATGGATTCATTAGGTTGTCTCCATACCTGTACATGTCCATCTGCTCAATGCAATTTCAAACAAGATTCATCTGATGGGCCCAAGTGAGGAGTAAAGCTTTGTCTCATGCAGTCATCAAGGGCACATGAGTAGGCCTTCAACTCCTAAAGTCCATATTGATGATGTTTTGTTGAATGGCTTGCACGTTGACATTTGTTGATGGCCCAGCACTGAAACCTGCAGCAATTTGTGGAAGGGTTGCACTTCTGTCATGTTGAACGATTCTCTTCAGTTGTCATGGGTCTCGTTCTTGCAGGATCTTTTTCCAGATGCAGCGATGTCAGAGATTTGATGTTTTACCAGATTTATGATAGCCATGGTACTCTCATGAAATGGTCATACGGGAAAATCTCCATTTCATTGCTACCTCAGAGATGCTGCATCCCATCACTCATGCACTGACTATAACACCACGTTCACAATCACTTAAATGTTGATAACCTGCTGTTGTAGCAGCAGTAACTGATCTATCGACAGCACCAGACACTTGTTTTCTTATAAAGGCATTACCAACCGCAGCGCCGTATTCTGCCTGTTTATATGTCTCTATAATGAAGATGCATGCCTATACCAGCTTCTTTGGTGCTTCAGTGTACATGATCTGACTAATGGAATTAACTGTCTAATGAGTACAGAATATGGATTGAGAATAAATTGAAGAAAGACAAAAGAAACGAAAACAGCAATAAACTTAACATCAGGATTGATAGTCACAAAGTAGATGAAGTTAAGGAATTCTGATACCTAGGCAGCAAAATAACCAATGATAGACATAGAAAGGAGGACTTCAAAAGCAGACTAGCACTGACAAAAAGGATATTTCTGGCCAAGAGAAGTCTTTTAGTATCTAACACAGGCCTTAATTTGAGGAAGAAATATCTGAGAATGTATGTTTGGAGCACATCAGGGTATGGCAGTGAAACATGGACTGTGGGAAAAACAAAACAGAAGAGAATCAAAGCATCTGAGATGTGGTGCTACTGACAAATGTTGAAAATTAGATGGATTGACTTTAGTAAGGAATCTGAGAGGAAAGGAATATGTGGAAAACACTGACAAACAGAAGGGACAGGATGATATAACATGTGGTATTAGAGGGAGCTGTAGAGAGCAAAAACTGTAGAGGAAGACAGAGATTGGAATACAGCCAGCAAATAATTGAGGATGTAGATTTCAAGTGCCACTCTGAGGTGAAGAGGATGACACAGGAAAACTGAGAAGTCAAAATAAATAAATAAATAACATTGAAAAATTATTAAACCTTTTTGTGGAAAATTTTATCCATGCAATAGGATTTGATCCCACATTGGAATACGATAAATCCCATAAGGTGCAGCTTGACGATTGTCAATATGCAATTCACCCGAATGACCTATATAAGTTGGAAGTGATAAATCCTAAGACTACTGTTCATGCATAAGTTAAAACTCATAAACCTGGCCTTCATGTCTGCATCATAGTTAATGGAATTGGATGTGCAGGATATCATGCCTCAATGTTTCTATTCAATGTGCTGAAAGATAGAGTTACATTTACTGACTCATTTTCGTTGCGCAGTAGGAAACATCTAGTCCAGTTGCTCCAATATTGTACATTTTCTGATGGCTACATTCTTCTTTCTCTTGATATAAAAGATCTCAACACTGGTACTAATGTTACTCTTATAGAAATGATTGGTATCCTACAGAACTCCGTGCTCAATAATCCATCTGTTATCAGTGAGGAAGTGGATGAGATAATCCCTTCTTCAGTTAGTTACTTTGCATAACTATTTTTAATTTGATATTAATATTTTTAAGCAAGCCAATAACCTAGCTATGGGGAATTGTCTCTCACGCTTTCTCACCGATATATTCCCAAGCAGTACCAAAAATGGGTATTATACCCGTGTTACTGCTTCGAACTTCCAGAGCCGTTTTCATAGAAGATATGTCGATTACATATTGTTCATTTTTAAAGGCCAGGGAGTGGACGTTGTTGCCATTTTACTCGAATTTAATGATCTTGACCATAAATTGCATTTTACTCATGAAGTCATGTATCAGCAGGGTCTAAATTACATTTTATCCATGAAGCCATGGATCAGCAGGGTGTACTAAATTACTTAGTTAATAATAAAGTGTATTATGATATTTATAGGAAACCTACCACTACATGTTCAGTAATTCATGTTACATCAGCACAAGAAGGCAGTATTTGGGAGTTAAGCTTCTTTAGGTCAGAAATTGCTTGAATGCTTGAAGTTCTCCTCTCCTTGGAATATATCGAAAAAAGAGATTAGCAACCTTTTGTATAGAGCACACAAAAATGATTTTAGTACATCTTTGGTCAAATACAATGGATTCCAGGAATGAGAGGAACTCAGGCCTATGAGTTCACAACCACAAACAGATGATGCTGATGGGCATTAGCTACCCATTTCTTGGGCCCCTTTTGTTATGACTTGTCCAAACCATTTAGGAATACTAAGATACAAATTGTGTTCTTTAGAAACATGGGAACACAGTTCCTGATTCTTTACAATCAGATACCTAAATCTTTCCCCTTCTCCAGTTCGCGAATATATAAAATTAAGTATATATAAAATTGTGATGCACACTATATCGACCAAGTGTGGAGGTCCTTTACAGCCCATTTCAATGAGCATCTTTTAACAAAAAAAGGGCAAATTAAAAATATTTTCCATTCCTGCAGCATTTTAAAACTTCTTGTCATAGCGCACCATCCATAAATGATCTCGATGTTTTGCATGTTGTGCAAAAAGGCAGGAAGAGGAACATCCTCGAAGAATGTGCAATTTTGAAGAGAGTCTATTTTTAAGAGCCCAGGCCTGCTCAGCGAACAACTGATCTTTCATAATCAAGGTTACTTTGGGGCTATGATGTTACTTTTTAAATAAATGTCTATGTACACATATCTTTGGTATGGTTTGGTGGTGCTTCCTTGTTTTTATCAAATTTAGTGGATCTAAGTATGTTGTTACTCTGTAAGTACATTCTGTGTCTTCCAGTTTGGTGGTGCCACCTGCTACAGTGTTGGTTACTTTGATTTATAGCTCTGTAGGAGTAACTGTAGCCTAAACATGAGCCATAAGGACGCTTTATACACCTAGAATATGTTGCAAATATGCCCTACATTACATTAAGACTGAGTATGTGAAACACAAGTAATTCATGAGTCTTGAACAGTTTTATTCTTTATATTATGCACATACTCCGTGAGCCAATGTCTATTAGCCCTCAATATTTGTTCCTTTATCTCCAACTTTATTTATGTGTTTTTTTGTGTTTGTTCCACTTACTGCTCTAGCCTCAAAGTGTATTCTTATTTATTCCCATAGGTAGATGTGTTCTCTATGTCTTATTGGATGAAGTGCCATTTTTGGTGATTTCAGTACTTTCTGTACACTTGCCAGTGGTTCTCAAGCATTTTTACCAAGTGAGTTTATCGTAGGTTACCGTACTCTCTTTTCACAACTCAGGTTGTGGTTTCCCAGATGCTTTATTTAACTGACAATGTACTTTTGTAGCTGATTCCTGGTTCATAAATTTGTACTGAGGAAACTTGTGTTTTCCTACCAGATGTCTGATTATGCTCCTATAACAGTGAAATGCATCACAAATTAAACAAATTAAACCATTTTGCAACCCAGACTTCCTATTCTTTCTTGACCAAATCATTTATGTAGGTATGTTGATACAGACAATAAAAAACGCACAAACACACACACAAATTTCAAGCTTTCGCAACCCAAGGTTGCTTCATCAGGAAAGAGGGAAGGAGAGGGAAAGACGAAAGGATGTGGGTTTTAAGGAGTGATATGTCTGCCTGTGTCTGTATATGTGCAGATGGATGTGTGTGTGTGTGTGTGTGTGTGTGTGTGTGTGTGTGTGTGTGTGTGTGTGTGTGTGTGTGTGTGTGTGCATGAGTGTATACCTGTCCTTTTTTCCCCATAAGGTAAGTCTTTCCACTCCCGGGATTGGAATGACTCCATACCCTCTCCCTTAAAACCCACATCCTTTCATCTTTCCCTCTCCTTCCCTCTTTCCTGATGAAGCAACCTTGGGTTGCAAAATCTTGAAATTTGTGTGTGTGTTTCTTATTGTCTCTATCAACATACGAACGCTTTCTCGTTCGGTAAGTTACAGAATCTTTGTTTTTATACATAAATCATTTATGTACATAGAGAACATCAGCGGTGCTATCACACTTCTCTCTTGAACTTACTCCATATGCTCATACCTTTGTTAACAGCCTGCAATGAGGTACCATGTTTTCTGGAAATCTAAAAATAAGGTGTCTGCCTGTTCACCTTCATCCATAGTTCACAGTATATCACGTGAGAAAAGGTCAAGCTGACTTATGCACGAGCAATACTTTCTAAAACCATGCTGATTCATTGACATAAGCTTCTCAGTCTCAAGAAAGTAAGAATATATTCGGCAATTCTGCTGCAAACTGAAGTTAGCGATTATTTGTTGTTGTGGTCTTCAGTCCTGAGACTGGTTTGATGCAGCTCTCCATGCTACTCTATCCTGTGCAAGCTTCTTCATCTCCCTGTACCTACTGCAACCTACATCCTTCTGAATCTGCTTAGTGTATTCATCTCTTGGTCTCCCTCTACGATTTTTACCCTCCACGCTGCCCTCCAATGCTAAATTTGTGATCCCTTGATGCCTCAAAACATGTCCTACCAACCGATCCCTTCTTCTAGTCAAGTTGTGCCACAAACTTCTCTTCTCCCCAATCCTATTCAATACCTCCTCATTAGTTATGTGATCTACCCACCTTATCTTCAGCATTCTTCTGCAGCACCACATTTTGAGAGCTTCTATTCTCTTCTTGTCCATACTAGTTATCATCCATGTTTCACTTCCATACATGGCTACACTCCATACAAATACTTTGAGAAACGACTTCCTGACACTTAAATCTATACTCAATGTTAACAAATTTCTCTTCTTCAGAGACGATTTCCTTGCCATTGCCAGTCTACATTTTATATCCTCTCTACTTCGACCATCATCAGTTATTTTACTCCCTAAATAGCAAAACTCCTTTACTACTTTAAGTGTCTCATTTCCTAATCTAATTCCCTCAGCATCACCCGATTTAATTTGACTACATTCCATTATCCTCGTTTTGCTTTTGTTGATGTTCATCTTATATCCTCCTTTCAAGACACTGTCCATTCCGTTCAACTGCTCTTCCAAGTCCTTTGCTGTCTCTGACAGAATTACAATGTCATCAGCGAACCTCAAAGTTTTTACTTCTTCTCCATGGATTTTAATAGCTACTCCGAATTTTTCTTTTGTTTCCTTCACTGCTTGCTCAATATACAGATTGAATAACATCGGGGAGAGGCTACAACCCTGTCTCACTCCTTTCCCAACCACTGCTTCCCTTTGTAAATAGCCTTTCGCTCCCTGTATTTTACCCCTGCCACCTTTAGAATGTGAAAGCGAGTATTACAGTCAACATTGTCAAAAGCGTTCTCTAAGTCTACAAATGCTAGAAACGTAGGTTTGCCTTTTCTTAATCTTTCTTCTGAGATAAGTCGTAAGGTTAGTATTGCCTCACGTGTTCCAACATTTCTACGGAATCCAAACTGATCTTCACCGAGGTCCGCTTTTACCAGTTTTTCCATTCGTCTGTAAAGAATTCGCGTTAGTATTTTGCAGCTGTGACTTATTAAACTGATAGTTCGGTAATTTTCACATCTGTCAACACCTGCTTTCTTTGGGATTGGAATTATTATATTCTTTTTGAAGTCTGAGGGTATTTCACCTGTCACATACATCTTGCTCACCAGATGGTAGAGTTTTGTCAGGACTGGCTCTCCCAAGGCCATCAGTAGTTCTAATGGAATGTTGTCTACTCCCGGGGCCTTGTTTCGACTCAGGTCTTTCAGTGCTCTGTCAAACTCTTCATGCAGTATCGTATCTCCCATTTCATCTTCATCTACATCCTCTTCCATTTCCATAATATTGTCCTGAAGTACATCGCCCTTGTATAAACCCTCTATATACTCCTTCCACCTTTCTGACTTCCCTTCTTTGCTTAGAACTGGGTTGCCATCTGAGCTCTTGATATTCATACAAGTGGTTCTCTTCTCTCCAAAGGTCTCTTTAATTTTCCTGTAGGCAGTATCTATCTTACCCCTAGTGAGACAAGCCTCTACATCCTTACATTTGTCCTCTAGCCATCCCTGCTTAGCCATTTTGCACTTCCTGTCGATCTCATTTTTGAGACGTTTGTATTCATTTTTGCTTGCTTCATTTACTGCATTTTTATATTTTCTCCTTTCATCAATTAAATTCAATATTTCTTCTGTTACCCAAGGATTTCTATTAGCCCTCGTCTTTTTACCTACTTGATCGTCTGCTGCTTTCACTACTTCATCCCTCAGAGCTACCCATTCTTCTTCTACTGTATTTCTTTCCCCCATTTCTGTCAATTGTTCCCTTATGCTCTCCCTGAAACTCTCTACAACCTCTCATTCTTTCAGTTCATCCAGGTCCCATCTCCTTAAATTCCCACCTTTTTGCAGTTTCTTCAGTTTCAATCAGCAGTTCATAACCAAGAGGTTGTGGTCAGAATCCATTTCTGCCCCTGGAAATGTCTTACAATTTAAAACCTGGTTCCTAAATCTCTGTCTTACCATTATATAATCTATCTGATACCTTTTAGTATCTCCAGGATTCTTCCAGGTATGCAACCTTCTTTTATGATTCTTGAACCAAGTGTTAGCTATGATTAAGTTATGCACTGTGCAAAATTCTACAAGGCGGCTTCCTCTTTCGTTTCTTCCCCCCAATCCATATTCACCTACTATGTTTCCTTCTCTCCCTTTTCCTAATGACAAATTCCAGTACCCATGACTATTAAATTTTCGTCTCTCTTCACTACCTGAATAATTTCTTTTATCTCATCATACATTTCATCAATTTCTTCATCATCTGCAGAGCTAGTTGGCATATAAACTTGTACTACTGTAGTAGGCATTGGCTTTGTGTCTATCTTGGCCACAATAATGCGTTCACTATGCTGTTTGTAGTAGCTAACCCGCACTCCTATTTTTTTATGCATTATTAAACCTACTCCTGCATTACCTCTATTTGATTTTGTATTTATAACCCTGTAATCACCTGACCAAAAGTCTTGTTCCTCCTGCCACCGAACTTCACTAATTCCCACTAAATCTAACTTTAACCTATCCATTTCCCTTTTTAAATTTTCTAACCTACCTGCCCGATTAAGGGATCTGACATTCCATGCTCCGATCCGTAGAATGCCAGTTTTCTTTCTCCTGATAACGACGTCCTCTTGAGTAGTCCCCACCCGGAGATCTGAATGGGGGACTATTTTATCTCCAGAATATTTTACCCAAGAGGAAGCCATCATCATTTAATCATACATTTAATCATACAGTAGTAAAGCTAGAGATATTGGTCTGTAATTTTGTTGGTCCATTCTTTTACCCTTCTAATACTCAGGAGTCATGTGCACTTTTTTCCAGTCTCTTGGGATTTTGTGCTGAGTGAGAGATACATGATAAGTGCAGCCTAGGCAAGGGGCCAAAGCCTAGAGTACTCTTTGTAAAAACCAAACTGGGAATCCACCCAGACCTGGTGATTTATTTGCTTTCATATCTTTCAGTTATTTCTCTATGCCAGGGAAGCTTTTTACTATGTCATCCATATGGGAGTCTGTCCAACAGCCAAATAATGGTATGTTTGTATCATTCTCCTGTGTGAATGATTTCTTGAACATGAAATTTAAAACTTCGGCTTTCATTTTGCTATCTTCAACTGCCACACCAGACTGGTCAATAAGGGACTCAATGGAAGCCTTAGACCTGCTCAGTGATTTCACATAAGACCAGAATTTTTTCAGGTTCTCTGCCAGATTTTGCTAAGGTCTTGTGGTGGTAGCATCTGTATGCATCACATATACATCTTTTCACAGACACACAAATCTCTACTAACCTTTGCGTTCCCTTTTGAACGAAGAATGCAACAGCCTCTGCTTCCTAAGAATCCTCTTAATTCCATTATTAAACCACAATGGGTTTTTCCATGCTTTATCTAATTACTAGGCACATAACTCTCCAGACAATGATTTACAATCTGTTTAAGCTTTGCCCATAATTCCTCTACATCCATCTTACTGGAACTAAGTGATGTCAACTCAGTGTCTGAGTGGGATGTTAACAACTGCTTATCTGCTCTATCTTTCAGAAACACTCTCCTAGTCTTCTTGACTGATTTATTGACTTTCATAGTCATAGTTGGTATAATAACATGATTGCTAATCATTTCTATACTGACATTGATTACAAGGTCTAGTGTATTTGTGGTTACCAGGTCTAAGATGTTTCCATTGCATGTGGGTTCCTGAGCTAGCTGCTCAAGACAATTTTCAGAAAACATGTTCAAAAGTATTTTGCATGACTGTGTCTGTACCCTCTGCAATGAATCCTTAGACTTACCCGGTCTATATTTGGTAGGTTAAAGTCACCTACAACTAGTACTGCATGGTCTGAGTATTTATGTGCAATTGACTATAGACTTACTTTAAATGACTCTGGAACTGTCGCAGTGGAATCAGATGGCCAGAAAAAACATCCAACAATTAACTTGGTTTCACCTACACCTGTTATATGAGACCAGAAAACTTCACTGTCGCACTCAGCTTTGACCTCAATAGAGACAATATTTTTGTCAGCTACAATAAACACTCTCCCTCGTATGGTACCTAATCTATCTTTACAATATAAGTTCCATGACTCACTAAATATCTCAGAGCTTTCCACTTTGGGTTTCAGCCAGCTCTTGGTCCCAAGAATAATCTGAGTGCAAGAACTTTCCTGGAGGGCAGTAAATTCAGGAACTTTATAACAAACACTTTGACAGTTTACTGATAAAATTATGACAGTTGAAGTGGCTTTTTTCTGAATGCTACTTGACTTCCTTTGTTGCATATTGACTGGTGAGTGTTTATCACAGCACCTCAAACTACTGCCCAACCTAAAAGACCCTCATGTGCACTCCACAAGTACAATGCTACCCAAGTAGCTCCTTCGTGTAGTGCACCCCGACCTGTCAAGGGGAGTCCTACAAATCCCCACATGAAAAAGCAGGTCTAGAAATCTGCAGCCGAGACCATCATAGGGTCAATAAAGCCTTTGGTGGAAACCCTCCATCTAGCTCCAGACTAAAGGACCCCAATCGACACTGGGAACAATGCTGAAATTTGTGAACTCTGCTTGCACCCCATGTGTGAGCCAGTAGTCTTCACCACGTCTGCTAGTCACCTGTATGAACAGAGGATGGCTTCAGATCCTATGTGACAGGCATCATTGGTGCCAAAATAAGCCACAACTTGCAGATGACTGCATCCTGCTTGCTTGACAGCTGCAGGCAAGGCTGCATCCACATCTCAGATGAATGCCCGCAGCAGAAAATTTGAGTGCACATTGGCAATCCTTCCAGCCCTGAACACTATCTGCTTAAGGGGGGCCTAATACTGGAGCTCCCAATAACTAGTAAACCCCTTCCCCCCTGTGCCTGCTCAGACCCTGATTATGGAGTGGCCACCTGTCCAATCACAGGTGAATGGGTGATGTCATATGGCCACTCTTCATATTGGCCCTCTACCTCAAGCACATTGCCACCCACAACTCAACCTGCTGTGTAGGTAGAGCCACCATGTCAGGTGCACTAGGAGGTGTCTCAGAAGGAGAGCCCATGGGCAAAACAAGTGACACCTGAGGTGTCTCATGTGATGCGTCACAATCAAGGAGGAACACCACAAACAGTGCCAGCCCAGGCAAGAGAAAGGGATAATGTGTGAACAAAGAAGGAAAAGGGACGTCAGGGCAGAAGGAAGAGGAAACAACAGGAGGGAGGTTGATGGAAACAGGGATTGCAATGGTGCCCCAAAAACATTATGTGTGGTGAGGCATCAGCACGGCCACTGACCCATCCCAACTCCAACACCAACACCATACCATTATCACAATACAACCCCGGAACAACGCCAGGGGTAGGAGACACAAGAAAAGGATCGGGCAGAGTTGGGTTGTTTGGGTGAAGAGACCAAACAGCGAGGTCATCGGTCTCATTGGATTAGGGAGCGACAGGGAAGGAAGTCAGCCATGCCCTTTCGAAGCAACCATCCCGGCTTTTGCCTGGAGCGATTTAGAGAAATCTTGGAAAATCTATATCAGGATGGTCAGACACGGGATTGAACCATCGTCCTCCCAAATGCAAGTCCAGTGTGCTAACCACCGCGCCACCTTGCTTGGCCACAAGGAAATGGGAAACAAAACAGCACAACACATCAGACATAATGCAGAGAAAAGGCAGGGAGAACATGGCCGGTGTGGAGGTAAGGTAAAGGGCTCCATAACCAACACCTACGCTAAATGAGGGACTCAAATGACAGAGGAAAATTCAAGGACTTGTACCTGAGAGTACAAACCACTTTTGTGAAGAAAACAAAGGGCAGACATAACCATTCAAGGGTCATCCACTAACACCTGAGACAAGGAAGGTGGGAGTGCATATTAACTGGATAGCAGAGACCAAGGACTGGTGGGAAAAATACCGAGTGATAGCCTGAAGGCCATTCATTGAGTCAGTATATAACAAAACTCAGATGAGGGAGGATCATTTAATAAAACGGAGGGCCCAGTAGATGGCCAACAGTTCCACAGTAAACAGCCTACAGGTGGCAGGCATGAGATGGTGTTCCATGCCAACGAAAGACATGAAGGCTTATCCCATATGATAAGCAGATTTAGTGCCATCAGTGTAAAAAACAATGCATCCTGAAACTCCCGTAAGGGCATTTGGAACAAACAATAGCACACCATTGGAGAAATGGAGGCTTTTGTTTCCCAGAAGAGATCTATCCACATCTTTGATCTAGGAACTAACCAATGGTGGCGGTGGGGTGGTCGGAAGAGAACATGAGGAAGAGGACAAGGAGGGGAAATAGAAATCATGACAGAGAGAAGCAAGGTGGAGTCAAGCCTGTAAGCCCACCTGAGGGCGGGCAGCAGGCGGGTAATGGCCTGAAGATGCAAAAGGAACAGAATTGGAAGAGTGAGCAGGGGAAGAGCAGACAATGATGGGAAAGGAAACCAGGACCTGGGACCATTGAATCAAAAGGGGAGTGATCCTAGAATCAGCCAGAAGATTACGGACAGTGCTGATGTGAAAGGCACCAGTGGCTAACTGGATACCATGACGGTGAACTGGGTCCAAGAGGAGCACTGTGGAAGGGACAACTGATCCATAAACTTGACAACCATAGACCAGACAGTACAGAACTAAAGACCAGTAAAGATGGAGAAGGGTTGAATGATTCACACCCCAAGAGATGTGGGCAAGGAAATGAAGAACATTGAGTTTACACAAGCAACCAACTTTCAGATGACAGATCTGGGGCAACAAAGTAAGCTTGTTGTCAAAAAGGGGACCAAATAAACAGAATTGCGGGACCACAGTCAGGTATTGAGCATCAAGGTGGAGCTCCAGATCAGAATGGACCATAGCTCAGCTACAGAAATGCACCACCTTCGGCTTAAGGGGAAAGAATTGAAAAACCATGCAAGAGTGCCCATGTGGAAGCACACTGGGTAGCACCTCGGTGGTGTCATCCTACAGAGGCCACTGAGTGGGAGCTAACCCAAATATATAAATCATCCACATACAGAGCAGAGATGACTAATGATACAGCAGAGTCCACGAGTCCCTTAATAGCAATTAGAGAAAGAAGGACGCTTAATACAGAGACCTGTGGAATGCCATTCATCCAAGATCCAAGGATCCTATTAATCTGATGAGCCACAACCCAGTCTAGTAACTTGCTGGGCACATTTATAAGACTGATGGTCTGGTCTCTCCTTTGAGAGGGAAAAATGCCTTTAAGCTAAATATGGTTAAGCACCTGGAGAAGATATTGGTGTTGTGGAGGATTGAGGTGTTATAAGCAATTAGTTATGGATGGAATCATGGCCATGAGCTGAGTCGTGGGAAAGAGAGAGGGCCAGAAGAAGCTCCCATTGAGTAAAAAGTTCACTATAGGATTCCACCCAACAAGAGGTAAAAAATAGGCTAGAAGCTTCAGCCCACTTTCTGCTGAGGAGGAAGGCAGCTGGAAAGGAGGCTGACATTGATGCCCTCGAAAAATGTCTTATGGGGTGTTCTGCGAGCACTGAGGAACTGCACAAAGGCCACCTAGAAGAGCAAGGTCCATAATGGAAGACAGCCACTGACAACTTTGGAAGGTATGGAATATACCTACACCAGTGACAAAGTGGTGGAAGTACCTAGAGAGGAGACAAAGTGTTCCCAACACACCCATTTGCTCTGTCTCATAAAGTGATGGGCTTTGGTGTGAAGATGTGAGTATTGCTCATCAGTGTGGGATCTGTACCAGGACGGGTTGACAGAGGCAGTAGAGAAGATCCAAAGAAGAGTGGTGTGTTTCGTCACAGGGTATTTGGTAAGCATGATTGTGTTACGGAGATGCTTAGCAAACTCAAGTGGCAGAATCTGCAAAAGAGGTGCTCTGCATCGCGGTGTAGCTTGCTGTCAAGGTTTCGAGAGGGTGTGTTTCTGGATGAGGTATTGAATATATTGGTTCCCCCTACTTATACCTCCCAAGGAGATCACAAATGCAAAATTAGAGAGATTCGAGCATGCATGGAGGCTTTCCGGCAGTCGTTCTTCCCGCGATCCATATGCGACTGGAACAGGAAAGGGAGGTAATGACATTGGCACGTAAAGTGCACTCCGCCACACACCATTGGGTGGCTTGCGGAGTATAAACGTAGATGTAGATGCCACTTAAGATGTTGCAAAGTGTAACAACAATTACGAACAATGGTGGCAATGCCCATGCTCCATCACAGAACTGCTTTACGGTGAACAGAGCCTTTCAATGGGGAATGGTAATGCCAGCAGGGTGGAGTATCTTATCAGACAGATCACAAATGACTTCATCAATACTACCTGACACAGAAGGTGAGAACACATGGCCAATTGGCTTGAGGGAAAGCCCAGTGGGGAAACCAGGTCATTGAGATGCGAGAAGAGAACAAGAAAATCAATAGGAGGAGGAACGAAGAGGGAGTTGCTGAAGGAGGGCAGTTGATGTAGGTGGTTGGTCAGGAGGGAGATATGGATTACAAACCATGATGGCAGAGCCCCAGTGCACCCGAATGGCAACCACTCCAATGTGGCACAAAGTGGGATCCACATACCAACAATATCTGTATGGACCAAAGTGCAGACATCACAGAACCAACGAAGGGTTGTTGAGTGAGCATCAGTAAAAGATATCCCTGGGGAATAACATAAGCAGCTGAGTAAAAGGCAATAAGGGATGCAACTCTGGGATGTAACAATAGTATCCATTACAGTTCCGCTGAGTAATCACAGAGCGGGTTCCGAAATGGGAGGTGAACAGGCTGGAACCAATTATGCCACCAGGTGATCCATCTGTCACCGACGACAGCAGGATGCCACCCATTAGTAAGATGTCACACTCAGTTTGTGAGGGAGGAGGTGACATCTATGGAGACACAGATGGGGGCCTTGTCCTAGGACTTATGTTCCTTATGCTTCTCTTTCGTAGATTGTGGAGGGCAGCACACAGAAAAAGAGTCAAAGACTGTGTATCCTGTGGCTGAGTTGTGGTAGCAGGCCTCTGGCCTCAGAGATGCCGGGGGGAGAGGAGAGGAGAGGGGTCCAGGGAGGGAGCCCCATCACAGGCAGGCACTGAGGAAGGGGGGGGGGGGGGCACTTCTTTGGCCGGGCAGAGGGAATGGCATCCAGAGGGGAGGTTGTGGGATCCTCAGGAGAGGGGGAGAGGAGAGGGGGATAGGACTGGGATAAGGATGAGGAAAGAGGGGGAAAGGATGTAACAAGGCAAAAGTAAAAGTTATCAAGACAGGATGGAGTCCGTCACATTTTTGATGCACCTCAGGTGGTAACACAGACAATTCAGGGACTTATACTTACTCTTGTATCTTCTTTTAAATCTTGTAAGCTGGGCAATCTGGTGTGCAAGGACAGTAACAGTCATGACAATTTACACAGATTGGTGATGGAACACAGGGTCTCCTCTCATGGAGTGGGTGTCCACATTTACCACATAGAGGGTTCACCGACATCGGGAAGACGTGCCTGAAACACAAGCACAAAAAGCGCCTCATGGGTGGTGGGACATAAGGCTTCAAGTCACACTTATAACAAATAACATTAACCATCTCTGGGAGGGCATCTCCCTCAAAAGACAGAATAAAGGTTCAAGAATCAGTGCAGTTGTTGTTATGAGCTTTCTGCGCATGTTGCACAAAATGAATGCCCTATCGCTCCAGTGTAGCCTAGAGTTCCTCATCACTTGGGAGGATGAGGTTCTGATGAAAAATGGCTCACTGGACCTTATTAAGAGACTGGCAAGGTGTAACAGACACCAAGACATCGTCAAGATGATCACAAGCACAAAGAACTGCAGATTGTGTGATAGAAGAACTATTGATCAATAGGAAACCCAATCACATCTTATTGAGAGACTCCGCTTTGCCAAACTTGTCTCTGATATTTTCCATATAAAATAGTGGCTTTATGGTGGTGATTGTGTCACCATCGATCCTAGTACAGACCAGGTTGTGGAGAAAGTGTTTCACTCTAAGCTGGTGAACCTGGCCCTCCTCCCACAGCATAGCCAGGGAAGGAAGGCCACAGGGTCATAAGAAACAGATTCAATGATCCGTTACCACTCCAACAGGCGGCTGTAGAAGAATGGCCAGACTTTTGGAACTTGATACGATTCATGCACCACGTGCCCTGATACCACCAATTCCAATCAGGTGCTCTCTTGATGGGCATCACTCAGTCACAGCAAGGGCAGTCTGGCACAGGGGCAATTGGTGGGAGTTCAGGAATGACTGCTAAGCATATACGGGGGGGCCACAGTTCACGTATCAGAAGTGTGATCCCTGTGTTGTCATCAGGCTCAGCCAGATGGGTCCATAGCCCCACCACACGGATTAGCTACATGTGCTGGTGACCTAGCAGGGTAGAGGGTGGCTACAACGGAGAAGGAAAAGGGGAGGGAAGAAGGGAGGACAGGAAGCCACACCATGGATGTTATAGAGGGAGTTATTCCACAAATGGCTCATACTGCAGTCAGAAAATTTAGAAGTGGAGGTCAAACCCCAAAGGGGGACAACAAATGACATAAAAGGATGAATGAGAAAAGGCAAGGGAAACAAGACCGCAAGAAATGCAGGAAACCAGGTTGGTATAAGTTTGATTGCTGAGAGGGGTAAGAGGGAGCAGCAGGGAAGATGTGAGGATGGGAAAGAAGGGGCACAGGTAAGGAAATGCATCCCAGGTATGAAGAATGAGCTGCAATAGCTCAGGGCCCTGTTGGCAACATGGAAAAATTCACAAAAGAACCAAACAGAAGCCAGGTGATGGGGACAGTTCATTAGCACAAAGTAGCCTCACAGACCTGCAGGTTTAAGCAAGTGGGAAGTAACGAAACATAATTGGCAAAAATTGTGCATAGCTATTCCATACCTAGTAAATATAAGAAAAGAAAACTTGCAGGCATGCACGTGGTAGACTATCAGAATCAAGTGACATGCAACGCACTATCCATTGTGATACAATTGTTACTGGGAATTCCATGATGCTGAAGTAGCCTACTGATCTGCCAGGGCAATGTG
Organism: Schistocerca serialis cubense; assembly: GCF_023864345.2. Lineage (NCBI taxonomy): Eukaryota > Metazoa > Arthropoda > Insecta > Orthoptera > Acrididae > Schistocerca > Schistocerca serialis. The sequence goes on along the minus strand of NC_064641.1, from coordinate 350,990,509 downwards.
GAAAACCATCAATCTCAAATTGATATGAACAAAATTCTAATGCTCTGCCACTAGCACTCATGAATGTTTTGTAGATGCCAGCAATCACTGCTCAGCCAAAGCTTGCAATACAGACAGATGGCATCGTCTTGGCTACAACCATACATTTCCATAATACCATCACTGTACCTTGTGGCAAGTCCTGTCTTCAAGTTCATACAGCACGAAAGAAACTCTCACTATAAAACACTATCACACCGGATGAGCATTTTAGTCATTTGGCATCTGCATGGGAAATACTGATCTGGGAGCTCTTTCCATCATATCCTTCTCTCTGGAGAAACCCCAGGGCTGCCACAAGGCAGTGCATAGTGGAGAGAGATTCCACTGCTTTGATCCACTTCACTCACGGCCGATCCACATCATATGCTACTGCTGTTTGCTAAAGCAGACAGGTGGTGAGCACACATGCACTGTAGTGCATCCCCACAAAGTGTCAGGGAGTCATATCTGAAAGTATTTGTATGGAAGTGAAACACTGATGATAAACTGTTTGAACAAGGAAAGAGGCTTTGCTGAACATTGGATGGATAGATCATGTAACTAATGAGGTGGTACTGAAATGAATTGGGGAGAAAAGAAATTTGTGGTGAAACATGACTAGGAGAGGGACTTGTTTGGTAGGACACATTCTGAGACGTCAATGTGTGTGTGTGTGTGTGTGTGTGTGTGTGTGTGTGTCTGGAAAAAGGAGGGGGGAGGGGGAATTGTAGAGAGATTATGAGAAGAATACAGTAAGCAGATTCGAAGTGATGCAGATTGCAGTAGTTATATGGAGCTGGAAAGGCTTGCACAGGCTAGAGCAGCAGGCATGAAACCAGTCTTTGGGCTGAAGAAGCCAAGAAGAATATAGTTCTAGGAGATTGTTTTAAAATTAAGACTAGGAAACTCAAACAAACTGTAGCCCACCTGGCTAACTGTGCAATCTAACATATTGCTTCCCAGACAGGAAGGCATGCTGGTACCTGGCACGAATCCACCCTGTAGATTAATGTCGAGGTCTGGTGTGCTGGCCAGCCTGTGGATGGTTTTTAAGGAGGTTTTCCATCTGTGTCAGCGAATGTGTGCTGGTTCCCCTTATTCTGCCTCAGTTGCACTATGTCGGTGATTACTGCACAAACACTGTCTTCACGTACGCATACACCGTAATTACTCTACCACGCAAACATTTGGGGATACACTCGTCTGGTATGAGATGTCCCCAAATCACACAATAACCCTGGGTTCGGTGTGGGGCAGCAGTGAGGTGGGTGGATTGCTGTGGCCTGTTGTGGGGTTGTGTACCACTGAGGGCTAAGGCGGGACAAAGCCTATCTATCATTTCTAGGTCTCTGGTTCAATACACACAAATGTGTCAGACTTGATCAAAGCAAAGAGCTTCAGAACACAATACAAAAAACATACTTAAAGAATATAATAAAACTAAGTCCAATGTAAGAAATGTACCACCTTGCAGCAAAAATGAATTATTTTGGTACATATAAATGTACAGTCACTAAGAAACAAAGTCAGTGAACTATAGTACTGGCTGGAGGAAATGAAGTGAGGCATTCTCTGTGTAAATGAACAATGGATTAAAAGTGTATAAATAAGCTTATTTGTACCATTAGGCTACTCGCTGACCACAAGCTACTGTAGACCAAACAATGCTCATGGTGGAGTGTCCATTTATATCAATAAAAATCTGAATCTATAATACTCACTCATAGACCTCACAAGTCTGTCTGTTGAAGGACTTTCTGAAGCATCTGCCTTGGTTATACACACTCAGAAACACTATTGCAACAGTTTACCAACCACCAACTTCTGATGAGGAGATGTTTGCAGAAAAACTCTCCAAATTAATCTTGCTGACTGCCATATATAAGCAAAATAAAACATTTATCACAGGAGACATTAATATAGATGTAAGAGTAAGAAGAAAAACTGTGGTACACATCCTAAATATCTTAAGATCAATGAATTACAACTGCTTAAATGAGAAACCAACCAAAATGGAGGCATGCCTTGACAATAAGATTAGCAATATGTGTAGGAATCAAGTAGAGTGGTATACCATCAAATTAGGACTATCTGACCATGATGGCATATGGCTCAAAATTGGAAATCTGACACTTGATGATACCAGGATGCTAACTACATATAGATCTCTCAAGGAAGAGAATATTGAAGTAGTGAGAAATGAAATGAGTAGAATGGAATGGGCTAGAATACTAACCTTGACAAAGATATAAATGAAAGCTTTTCTGCATTCATATCCAATATAAAAAATATATTAGACAGTAACTGCCCTCTTATTACTAAGAGATGTAAATGTAGGAATATGCATTAACCACAACATACAAAAAAGTGGTACAACCCACAACTCAATAAAATCAGAATCGTTCTATTCACACTGAAGGACAAAATAGAAGACAGTCAAGAAAACAAGAATAGATATATAAACTTAAGAAAAATATACGAATCTGAAATTAAAGCAGCAAAAATGAAAGCAAATCTCAAATTGTAAAAAACAAATATAAAGCTGCCTGAAACATAGTTACAAGTGAGATAAATATGGGAAAGGAAGAAATCTGTAACCCAATTAATTGTAACACTCTCAATGAACACTCCGTAAATTCAGTAAATGCCCAAGTAGCAAAAGGTGATCATTTAACTGATGCAGAAAATTATCTTTTGCAATCACAGAATAAAACAGATAAAAGATTTAACTGGAGTAGAATAACTGCTACAGATATAAATAATGTAACTCTGAAAACAAGCTGAACAACTCTACAACAGAAGACTCCAATGGATTCAGTAACTTTATAATAAAGGCTATAATTAAGGAAATTAGAACTCCTCTGCTCTACTTTGCAATTAAAATCCTTGATGAGGGCATTTTCCCTGATTGCCTTAAAATTATGGCTGTATGTGTGTATGTATGTATATATTGAACTGGGGACCTAGAAACGATGGAGAGGCTTCGTCCTTGCCGGAGCCCTCAGTGGTGTACAACCCCATAACAGGATACAGCAGTCCACTTGCCCCACCGCTACCCCACACCGAACCCAGGGCTATTGTGCAGTTCAGCCCCCATAACAAATAGTGAGATCAATAAGACAATCACAGAGATGAAGTCAAAAAACTCTTTGGTTGATAATATTTCAATTAAGATACTCATGCACTGTCATGGCTTTATAAATGCAGTCTTGTGTCACATTTCTAATGAATTACTAAAACAAGGTATTGTTCCACTTAGATTAATATATGCCTGTGTGAAATCACTTTTCAAGAAAGGTGAAAAAACTAATGTAACAAACTACCACCCAACATCCCTGCTAACAAGTTTTTCAAAGGATCTTGAGAAACTGGTATACATGAGAACTATTAATCACCTGAACAGCCATAACATTCTCAGTCAATGTCATTTTGGTTTCTGTCAAGGCTTATCAATTGATGATGCTATTTTCTCTTTCACCGATCAAATTCTCGAATCTCTTAACAGAAAATTGGCACCAATTGGAATCCTATGTGACCTATCCAATGCTTTAGACTGTGTCAACCACGAAATTCTTCTAAATAAAGCAGACTACTATGGGTTAAGTGGAAGAATGGGAACTTGGATTAAGTCCTACCTTACAGATAGGAAACAAAGGGTAATAATTACTGACAGCAGTGGAATCCCAGCTTTATCCAAATGGGGCACAGTCAACACTGGAGTGCCTCAAGGCTTGGTACAGTGACCCTTACTGTTTCTTATATTTGTAAATGACCTCCCACACCACACTATGCCAATGAACAAGTTCACCCTATTCACTGATGATACTTCTCTTCTAGTTGACAAAGCAACAGGGAACAATAAGGAAGCATCTGCGAACAATGCATCTGATGACATTTTTAAGTGGTTTAACTGTAATGGACTCTCTCTGAATGTCAAAAAAACTCATTATGTACAGTTTGGCACATAAAGAACTGGGGATATAAATATAGAATGTGATGGACAACATATAAAGCAAGTCGACTCAGCTAAGTTCCTGGGTGTGTACATAGTCTGCAAACTTAATTGGTCTAACGATATCCTAGATCTAGGAAAAAAGACTACATTCTGCAACATTTGCCTTGTGCCTAATCACATCAGACACACATAAGGAGGACACAAGAGCTGCTTATTTCAGATATTTCCATGCACTTTTGTCTTACAGAATTATCTTTTCGGGCAATCAGCTCTTGGCAAAACAACTTTTTATTGCTCAGAGGAGAGTTACATGTATCATGAGTGGTGTGCAATGAAGGCACTCATGCCGGAATCTGTTTAGGAAACTACAGGTATTTACAATGATATCTCAGTGCATATACTCCCTCGTATGTTTCATTAATAAAAACCACTCTCTCTTCAAAATCAATAGTGAATAAGGACCTAATGATGATCAGAATGGATAAACTAAGTAGATTTGGTGGTGGTGTGTTTGTTGCTGTTAGAAATCTTTTATCTTGTAGCAAAACTGAAGTAGATAGTTCCTGTGAGTTAACACAGGTAGAAGTTATACTTGACGACTGAAATAAATAATTATTCCTTTTACCGGCATCTGACTCAGATAATTCTACTGCTCAGCAGTTCAAAGAAACCTTGAGCATCATATCAAATAGGTAAACCACTCACAAAGTTGCAGGTGTTGGTGACTTCTATCCTACCTACATATGTTGGTATATATATTCAAAACCATTAGTGGGAATAGAACATAGTTTAAAATTGTGCTAAATGCTTTCCCTAGAAATTATTTCGAGCATTTAGTTCAGGAAACCACTCTAAGTGGAAATGGTTGTGGAAACATACTATTAACAGTTTCCACAATGACACTCTGTCTCAAAATCTGGCAGGAAATCCAAAGAGATTCTAGTCACATGTAAAGTACACATGGAGCAAGATACAATCAACGCATTTTCTGTGCATTACCAATGGCAATTTTACCAATGACGGCACCACTAAAGCAGAGATAGTAAACACAGTTTTACAAAATTCCTTCACCAAAGAAGCCAAAATAAATATTCTAGAATTTGAATCAAGAGCTGCTGTCAATATGAGTAACTTAGAAATAGATATCTTCTGTGTAGTGAAGCAGCTTAAATTACTTAATATAGCAAGTCTTTTGGTCAAGACAGTAAACCAATTACGTTTCTCTCAGAGTATGCTGGTACAATTGCCCCATGCTTAGCAATCACATACAACTGCTCGCTCTATGAAAGATCGGTACCACAAGACTGGATAGTTGTACAGGTTACACCAATACTCAAGAACAGAATTCATTAGTGAATATATATGTATGGTGATGACACAGTTAAAATGCCTAACTCCTTGAAGAGGTCTTTATATGATGATCATGGGTGACAAATTTTGTGCAATCAATTTTTTCTTTCCTAGCAATAAGTTGTCCAAGAAATTTATTTCATAAGACATTATTGAGTGGAAATATGCAAAATAGGAGGTTAATTTGTTTGTCTGCATGAATAGCAGTTACATGAAGAGCAAAGGTAGCTGAATTTAGTTATTTGGGAAGCTCAGTAGAATTCTTCTTCCAGTTCAAGTTTTCATCAATATGTGCAACACCAAAATTTGGAGCACACTATCGTATCAAGGAGAGGAATTGGTAGCAGGCTGCTTCAAACCAGTCATAAGACTGATTTATCCCCCCTCCCCCCCCCCCCCCCAAAAAAAAAGAATCCTATTTACTGCACCTTTGCACAACTATTTATTGTACGGAATTGGATATAACAAGTTTTCTAAAAAATTGGGAGAGTATTTCTAGAGAACCATTTAATAATTCATTGAAAAACGTCATTAGCAATCTCTTCTGTTTCTTTCTCTCTTATGGGATATATTTTAACATTCAGATTGTCTGCCAAAAGTACTAATTCTGCTTGATGACTTAAGTGGAAGGTAATCCATTAGTTTTAAGGAATAGGAGTGGACCCAAAATTGAAACCTGTGATTTCTCAGCCATCACTAAAATTTTCTGCTTTTCCATTATTGTTTGAATGAGTCAGCACAATTCTTTGCATTCTAATTTTTAAGTGAGATTGAAACTAGTTGTATGCAAAGCAATCAACTCCATAAATCATAAGTTTTTCTAAGGGTGACATGATCTACACAAATAATCACTTTGGCAAGATCACAAAAAATACCAACTGACAATATTTTATTACTTAAGATTTATAACAAGATGTAGGAGACATGACAATAGTGAGAAACTTAACGTCAAAATTGGTGATCACGAAGTAGGCAGAGTTAAGGAATTCTACTACCCTTGAAGGAAAATAACCTATAACAGACAAAGCAAGAAGGATGTAACAAGCAGACTACCACAGGCATAGAAGGTTTTCCTGTCCAAGAGAAATCTACTGGTGTCAAACGTAGACCTTAATTTGTAGACAAAGTAACTGAAAACATATCTGTAGAGCACAGCATTGTATGGTAGAAAATAATGGGCAGAGCGAAAACTGGAACAGAAGAGCACTGAAGCATTGGAGATGTGGTACTACAGAATAATTATAAACTTTAGGTGGACTGATAAGGTAATGAGGAGCTTCCACACAGAATCGATGAAGAAAGGAACATATGAAAAATGCTGACAAGAATAGGGCCTATTCACTTTTAGGACATTCTGCCGTCTCTAATTTTAACCACAACGGTTGAATCCCTCGACTGTTTACTATGGACAGAAGAATGACAGGATGTTAAGAGTGTGTTAACACATCTAGCTTCATGATACTAGAGGGATCTATAGAGGTTAAAAAGTGTAGTGAAGACAGAGACTGAAATGCATCCAACAAATAATTTAGGGCGTAGCATGTAAATGCTGCAGAGAGGTACTGTTAAGACTTATAATATTTGGTACATGAAGATATAAATAGCACTCTCCATTGAGCAACCCTTCTGGAATCCAAACTGTGATATGTTAAGCACATTACTTGTACTTAAATGTAAGATTACACTTCAGTACAATATTTTTTTCTTTTTAATATTGTGGAAAAAATGCTGGCAAGGAAACTGGACAGTAAACATTTAAATGTTTGTCAGTTTTCCTTTAAAGAGGTATAACAGTTGTATATTTTAATCTGCCAGGGAAAATTTCCTGAGCCAGTAATGCATTACATGTATTACCAAAACATTACTTATTAGGCCTAAGTCAGAACAATTTTTCAGAAATGTGTTTGAAATTCCATCAAGCTTTTTTTTTCCAGCTTTTGTAACTCTATTGATTTCAGTGGAAGATGTTGGTGCTGCTTCCACTTGCTTCAACTTTTGTAGCCAAATTCATGACTTGGTTACAGAATCGTCATTAAAATGACAGTCATCATCAATAACATACATTTCACTGCATTAAAACATATCAAACTAAGCTTTGTTTCATCCTGATTACTCTCTCACCTTCAAAGTAATTGTAGCATGAATATTATAGCAGTTATCAATATAAGTATTGATTGAATATATCTAAAAACAAAGATGATGTGACTTACCGAACAAAAGTGCTGGCAGGTCGACAGACACACAAACAAACACAAACGTACACACAAAATTCAAGCTTTCGCAACAAACTGTTGCTTCATCGGGAAAGAGGAAAGGAGAGGGAAAGATGAAAGGATGTGGGTTTTAAGGGAGAAAGTAAGGAGTCATTCCAATCCCGGGAGGGGAAACACTTATCTTGGGGGAAAAAAGGACAGGTATACACTCACACACACACACATATCCATCCGCACATACACAGACACAAGCAGACATTTGTAAAGGCAAAGAGTTTGGGCCCGGTATTGATTGATTTCATCATGCACTATTTTACACCATATTCAGGGAAAGGTTAAAGATAAAAGGGAAGACCTGCTGATGTCATGCTGTGAGTCTCTGTGGACTACTTTGAGCTAGTGTTCATTTGATTGAATGATATTAGTTAAAGTTCTTATTACACTGGTACAATCTGAGTTTCAGATAAACCAAGTTAATATGTATTTACAGCATATATAAGCATCAGTTTAACACATCAAATTCTTGGCAAGAACCAAGGGTACTATCATTAGAATATGACACTGGTTCTCGCTACTTACCTGGCTTTAATTTACATTAATTCCTTCCACCTCAGCATTTCTTCACACTAATTACTCCTTTCTTCACCACTCCATTTCAATTTTCTATATCTTTCACTTTCTGACCTGTCTATTTTTCACCATCCCCCATCCCATCTCTGTTACATGCAATGCATTTTGCTTTTCGCTCTTATTAACTCATGCACAATGTTTTAGTAAGTTAGTAATCCATGTCTCACCTATTACATGGCCTACCACCTTTTAATCTCTCCAGTTTGCAAATCTCATCAGGTGAAGTCTCCAGCACCAGCCTTTCCTTCCCATCCCATCCAGCAAGTCTCCCATGACCTCTGACCTGGGGTTCTGAGTGACTTTTCTGAACTATACAACTTTCCATAAACTTCTCCAGTCTTTTTCCTTCACCCCACTTCCTTCCCCTTCAACTCTTCTGGCAGAAGAAGGAGCCACTGGCTCCAAAAGCTTGTAAAGGTTAAATAAACCCTTTCATGTGTTTCTGTTCCCCTGCCACTTCTTGGTGAGAAGAATTTTGATTTATCCATTTACATTATATTGTCAGTACCTGATTATTTTTCTTGTTTGCTAATAAGCAGAGTAATAAAACAAGGTACCTGGAAATGAGATCTCAAAAATGGTGACTGTGGTAAGATTTTCTTGTGCAAATATTGTGAGCATGTGGTTGAAAGACTGAAATCAATAGCAGTTAACAAGGTCGTGGATGTCCAAGATGCACTGCAGAATGTAGAGGATGGAAGCTTGCCCACCCTATAAAGCAGGAGAGGGGTGATATATGGCAAATCTGCTGATAGAATACACTGTCGGTGCAAGGACAAGTGTTTCACAGCACTTTATGCATTGGACATAGTTGAACATGGGGCTTTGCAGCAGATGACCCTTACATTTTCCCACATTGACCTAATGGCATTATCAATTACAATATCAGTGGGTATGATATAATTGAGGTTTAGTGGTGAGTAACCTGAATGGACAAATCACGTTTCTTGTTACACCGGGATGGTCATGTCCAGATACACAATCATCCACATGAATCGCTAACTGGAACATGCACTGCACCACTGATGTCTGCTGGTGGAGTTAATATTGTGCTATGGGGAACATTCACCCAGTTTTCTGTGAGACCTATACTGCAACTGATGGTAGCATGACAGTTGTGCTCTAAATGAGTAATACTGCAGATCACCTGCATTCCTTCATGCCTGATGTATTCCCCAGTGATGATGGCATTTTCCATCAGGGTAACTGTCTGTGTCACATGGTCAGAATCATGGTTTATGGAGTATGGTAGTGAACTTATGTTGATGTATTGGTTTGCAAATTCTCCTGATCTGAACCTGATAGAACACAATTCAGGCATGTGTTATCCATGCATAGACATCTAGTGCTACGTACCTCCAGAAACTTACCAAGGACTTATCAGATTCTTTTCAGATACATTTTTAAACTGTCTTCTTTATTGAGACATATAATTTATTAAAAATCTGGCAGCAGCTTCAGCTGGTTTGCCTGAGATTTTGTTGTTTTGTATAGAAAATTTCCCTTCCTCTAATTCATAGTTATCCTTATCTCATTAAGAGATGGGTGCTGGTAACATTTTCTCTCACTGAAATAGTGTGAACTGCACACAATGTCAAGATATCATGTTTTAAAACTAACAGTAAATAATAAACAGTCAATGGATTTGCAACCATTATGGTGAAAATCAGAGATGGTAGAATGTCCTAAATTGAGTAGGCCTTAATTTGAGATACAGAACCAGTGTTGAGAGATCCATATTTCAAATAATATTTTGACTGGAATGAGCAATTGGCATGAAGCACATGTCACTGATATGCCTATGTTTCATGCAATAGAAATGACTGCCACTTTTAACTGATGGTGCTACCTTAAAGATAAATACACCATCACCTGTAATGTGTCATTGGTAAAGTTAACCATTGTTTACAGCTCATGACTGAAGATCAAAGATGGACAGTTACTCATTACATAACTGTGTGAGGCAGTGCAGTGAACTCACATTTAGTATGAGGGGCGTTTGAAAAGTCCATGCATAAATAAAAACTACTTACATGTTTGGGGTAAACCTTATTTATTTTTTGACAGTCTCCTTTTAGACTTACCCACTTTGTCCAATGCTTTTCTAATTTTTTGATCCCTTACAAATAACAGGAATTGTCCAAGTCTGCAAAATAGCTATTAGTTGCTGCAATCGTCTCGTCGTTTGACTAAAATCTAAGTCCCACCAGCCATTTCTTCAAATTGGAGAACAGATAGTTGTCTGAGGGAGCCAAGTCTGGAGAATAGGGGGGATGTGAAATGAGTTGGAATCCTATTTCCATTAATTTTGCCACCACAACTACTGAGGTGTGTGCTGGTGGATTGTTGTGATGGAAAAGGACTCTTTTGCTGTCCAATCGCCAGCGTTTTTCTTGCAGCTTGGTTTTCAAACTGTCCAATTCCAATGAGTAATATTCACCTGTAATAGTTTAACCCTTTTGCAGATAGTCGATGACGATTATCCCTTGCGAATCCCAAAAGACAGTCGTCATAACCTTTCCGGTCAAAGGAATGGTCTTCGCCTTTTTTGGTGCACATTCTCCCTTGGTAATCCATTGTTTAGATTGTTGTTTGGTCTCAGGAGTATTGTAATGTATCCATATTTCATCCACAGAGATGAAACAATGCTTAAAGTCTTGTGGATTCTTCCTGAACAGCTGCAAACCATCCTTGCAACACTTCACATGATTCTGTTTTTGGTCAAGCGTGAGCAATCACGGAACCCATCTTGCGGATAGCTTTCTCATGTCCAAATGTTTATGCAAAATATTATGTACCCATTCATTCAAGATACCCACAGCACTAGCAATCTCACGCACCTTAATGTAATGTAATGTTTATCAGGCTTCTCTTTAGTCTCCTGAGGCATTTTGCCTTTCATAAAGTAATGTTTAATCACCACACAAAATTCTTTTTTGTCCATTTTTTGACACTCACTCGACCTCCTTGATTCACACAAATGCCAAACACAAAGAAATAGACCAATATGGCTGAAACTTGGTGTGCATTCTTTCCAAAGATTCTACTAAGTAAACATGATCTCGACATGCTCCGGTGGTGCCATCTCTTGGACTTTGCACGGACTTTTCAAACGCCCCTCATATAATGGCTCAAACTCTGTCCTGCCATCCAGGTTTATGTTTTCCATTATTTCCCTATATCACACAAGACAAAAGCCTGGATGTATCCTTTGTAAAGGGCATGTCTGATTTCTTTCCCCATCCTTTACTATGCAAATATTGAGCTCAGTATCTAAATAACCTTTTAGTCCATGGAACATTAACCTTTGCAACTTCCTTCATCCCTTGTTCATCATAGGAAATTACAAGCATGCATTTAACATATTGTACATCAAGATTTAGGGCCAGGAAAGTCAAACAAATGTCCAGAGAAAAGTATTGCAAAATATACTTGATTAAACTTATTGCTGTGGATACAAACTAACAAAAAACTGGTTAAGCCAACTTCATGTTACAAAGAGATGGCCAAGATTTTGAGAAAAAAAAAATTATAGTAGAATTTGAGAAGATGCTGTTGGACAATATTTTTTGAGAAACATAATGTGAAAAGTAGTAGTGTTGGTGGAGCAGAAACTGCACTCTTGTCATGAACAATGTGGGTAAGCAATGACTCCAAATAACTCTGAATCTTCAGTTTAGTTATGCCAAATGATTATGTAGTAACATAGGCATTGAACACCTGTGCAAACACTTGTTGTGAACTTATTTTGTTGTTTTAAGATGTAAGGTGTTTATGTCAATAAAAAACTGAAAAGGCCTATTTAGTTCCAGCCGTTAGTTCCTTATCTCAAAGCACTCAGATTACGGCCCTTTAACATCCATTCAATTTTGATCATAAAGATTTCCAACACTGTCGATACCCTTGATACTCAATATGATATAGAAAGAAAGAAAATTTTATGCAAACGAGGCATACATATTTGCAGTACAGTTATATTACACCAGTATGCATATAAGATACACAAATTTGTCTTGGTCATTTAGTTTTACTAGATGCCTTACTAGTCACATACTGAATCATAACTGTGACAATACATGTGAAAGCCTATGTAGAAACATTGCCCCTGCAGTGACAATCAAAGTGGCACAATGGCTTACTCAACAACAGTAAACAGACCATATACGACATACATTTGTGAACTTGTGTGCAGAGACACCAGTGGTTACCAGGTAAAACCCTAGAGGCCACTGACAGCAGCATACATCGGAGATGAAATGTTTACTGACTAAACAAATACATTCTTTTTTCTTTCAGTAACCCAATATAGAATTAAAAAACCTAAAGTGTCAATGGTTTCTTTTCTCCTTGCACTTTGTGGTTTTAAGTACTTGCAATCTTTCAGTATCCCAATACAGAATTAAAAAACTTAAAGTGTCAATGGTTTCTTTTCTCCTTGCACTTTGTGGTTTTAAGTACTTGCAATCAAATATAAATTTTTCTCATTGTATTTAAAACTGTTTCAGCACGTGTGTGAGATAAAAGTAAGGCACTTCTGTTTCTGTAAGAGAATTGCTGTTGAGATGTTCCACTTAGGGGTCATCTTGTAAATTGGTACATCATTTTTGGAGCAGAGGCTGCAGCACTTTCTGGCTTTGAGTTGTAGGAAAGACATGTAATGTTTTAGGAACTGGATATAAATTATGTGTAATGCATAACAGCATAACTACTGAGCACAGCTCATGAGACTGTTGTGTCTTCTGCTGGTGATGCCATGTTATGGTGTTAGGCGTAGCACTTTGGCGAGACAAATGAGTGGTCTTAGTGAAAAAACCTTAAATATTGTAGGATTTGTAGACCATATTCGTTTGATGAAAGAAAAAAGGAGGTACTGTTCCATGGGCAAAAATTTTATCTTCAATGAGTGCTGCTGTTAGCAGCCTCCAGGGTTTTACCTGGCAGCCACTGGTGTGTCTGCACCCTAGTTCTCCAATGTCTGCCCTATGTGGTCTATTTTCTGTTGTTGAGTCAGTTATAGTGTCACATTGATCATCACTGCAGGGGCAATTTTTTTGCATAGGCAACTCATAAAAGCAAATGACCATGACAATTTTGTGTACCACACATGTATACAGGGGTGTACCCAGGATCTGAACTAGGGGTGGGGGGGGGGGGGATGCCATACTAGTCTCAGGAAACAAGGACTTGAGACAACATGCAGCACTTTTTAGTAAATAAAACAGTAAACCAGTGAAAAACTGCTTTTAATAAACATTTTAAATACAAGAATGCACTTGTACAATGCGAGAAAACATGCAGCATTTCTTATTAAATAAAACAGTAAACTAACGAAAAACTGAAAATATCTTCTGGGGGGGGGGGGGGGGTGGCAGCTGCCCCCCCCCCTCCCTGCCCCTCGCTGGGTACGCCCATGCATGTATGTCAGAGTAATGTAAGAGTAATGTAATAGTACTGCAAATATGTATGCCCTGATTATATCAAACTGTCATGTCAAGCATAATTTTCTTTGTAGGATGGTTTGAAACTGGACATAGGTGTCCAAAACAAGTGTCCATCAAGAAATAAAAAAGATACTACTTAATGCAAATCATGACAGAGCTACATCCATTTATTTCAATTATAAAATAAGTTACAGATATATTTAATTGCTGTTTAACTACTGCTTGTAGAGTAAATGAAATTGGGTGGGGTCGGAAGTAACATGGACTTACATTAACACTGTAATAATAGCGATACAATAACTGGTCTTGTGACAATGTAGCTCAATAAAGACCAGAACAATGGCTGGAAATGGTTGTTGAGTTTTTTTAAACCTAATGTGACGTATCTCCACATTGCACTGCCATATCTGTGCTTTAACGTTACTGGATAAGGGACAGCCAGTCACTTCACTCTCATCTATACTATATCTACTCTCTGTAAACCACCATCATAAGCACGGTGGAGGATTCTCCCATCACACAATATTTATGAGGACTGTCCTTGGAGCCTTTCATGGCAGCATCACTGTATAAAATCCTCAGGTTTTCAAACCCCATCAATTCAAATAAAATTCTTGAGTTTTTGATGTCTGATTCCACCATCGGCATCAGGAGTAAAACTACTGACTGCCGGGGCTGGCTATTTCCCACTTATATACCTACAATTACGGCTGCTGCTACCGATCAGGGAGGGCTGAAATGACATGTGCACGGAAGGTGCAGCTCACAGCAGTCCCTTGCAGTTGTGAATTTCCTCATGGACCACCTTGCACTTTGAAGAACAGGCTCTGAACTTTGCTGTGTTGTGTCCTTCTTGTTACAGTAGGTACATTGATGACACCCTCCTGATATGGTTTCACAATGAAAATACACTGCAGCAGTTCGTGGATCACATGAATGGTGTCCATCCCAACATTAATATGACCATTGAGGTGGAGAAAGATGGCAAATTACCATTCTTAGATGCTTTATTTGAGTGGAAGGCATGAGGCTGGCTTGGTCATTCGGTGTACAGGAAACTGACACACAGTGGTCATTATTTGAACGCCAGTAGTTTTTACCACACTGTACACAAAAATGTGGTCCGGAACACATTAATACACAGAGCTAAAGTTATTTCTGACAATGGACATCTACAGTCTGCATTTTAGCGCTTGAGGCTTGTGTTCTGGGAGACTGGTTACAGCAAGAGAGACATTGAAAACACATTCAGATGTCAACAACGAAGGGCGCCTTGTGAATCTGCAGAAGAAGTCAAGCTGACAGCTTCCCTGCCATACTGTAGGGCAATTGGGACGTGCATGTACTGCAGAGACATGGATTCAGACCAGTGTGCCAGCCCGCTCCCATGTTATGAGATATGCTGCTCCCTGTTGAAGACAACGTAGATCTTTGTGTGCCCGGTGTTTGCTGCGGCAGCATCTATATAGGCCAGACAATTCGCAGAGTTGCAGAGCACTGTACTGAGTACGAGAGACATAGGCTATTAAGCAAATTGAGTTCGACAAGTTGGTCATAGCTGAGCACTGTTAGACACAAAATACAGTTTGGGAACACAAGAGTCTTGGCTCTTACATCAACATACTGGGACACCATTATAAAAAGGCGGATGAAAATAGAATGAACAGCAACAAATTCAGCAGAGACCAACACACTAAGTAGGGCATGGGGGCAGGCTCTGGATGTTGAAATGAAGCAGCAATGGATGCTTAATGCTTGTCGCAACAGCCTCTCAAGCTACTTGATGTCACTTGGTCCCATGGTGGGCCAGAGCTGCTAAGAGCTGCTCAACTCACCTTCTGTGTAGTTGTCGTTTCAGCCACTCCTGGTTGGTGCCCTCAGCCATAATTGTAGGTATATAAGTGGTAAACAGTGCCAGCCCCAAACTTCATCATCTATGACTGTCCTATCCATATTATTCCCACCTTGAAATAACCTGGCTTCCCTTGAGTAGCACTGCACTTGGACTCACAACTCCTTACCATCTTAACACAGAGTCCACATTAGACTCCGCCTCATGAAACTCCTTGTCTGGCTGGACATGGGGACTGCATTCTCCCACCATCCTTCATACCTACAAATCCTTGATCTGTCCCATCCTTTGTTACACCAGTATTGTCTGGATCTTCACCCCTCCTAAATTCCATAAAACCCTCTAAATCCTTGAACACCATGCAATCTGCCTCACTTTCTGTATCTGTCGCCTGTCCCCCAAAAGGAGACCTCATCCTGTTACCACCTCTCCTCCTTTTCCTTGAGCACATCCATATGCTCTACACCAGACGCTGCCTTGATCCCCCTCACCCCCTAGTGTCTCCTTTCCTCTCCACTCCCCGCCTGCTGCCACGTCTTTACCAATGTGTCCCGACATCTCTCCATCTCCACACCCTCCACTACCTCTCCCAAAGGAACTTCCATCATCTCCCCATCCTGGATGATGTACTTCACTCCAATACTTATCCTTCCTTCCAACTCTAACCCTCATCTTCCCCTCCCCTCCTCCCTTATGGCTCCCTCTCGTTCCTCTCCCTCTCTGCTGTTTCCTCCCTCCCACTCTCCCCCCAACCTTCTCACTTCTGCATTCCCACTCCTTGCGCTCCCTCCTGGGCTGCTCCCTCCCCATCTCCTGCCCCTTCCTGTGTTACGAGCTCCCTCCACTGCTGCTTCCTGCCCGCCCACCTCCACCAACCCCACTCCTATCTTTCCTCTTCCTTCTCACTTCTCCTTTCCCAGTCCTTGCGCTCCCTCCTGGGCTGCTCCCTCCCCACGCTCCCCATCTCCTCCCCCTTGGTGTGATACCAGACCCTGCTTCGCCCCTTCCTACCCCCCTCCTCCATCAACCCCCCACTCCTCTTTCCTCCCTCCCTCCTCTCTGACCGCCCCTCCCTCGGCAGTTCCTTTCAATCTTAATCCAGTTACTTTGTCCTGTTTTGGTGCTCGCCATGCATGTAACAAAAGTGCAGCTTGTGTTCAGTGTCGTCGTCCCCGTGAGGCTCTCATTACAGTGACCACCATTTTAATTGTGCTCTTTGTGCTGCCAGTTTTTATGCTACATCCTTCACTGAGTGTCCTTTTAATTACATGTGGATTTTATGTAAAAGTGTCTCGTGAAACAACCCCTTCCCCTGTTTTATTCTTTTTTTAATATTTTAACTCCCATTGTTTCCCCTTCTCATGTGTAAACTCCATCTTTTATCCCCATCTTTTATGTGTGTCACGTTTTATTTTATATGATCTCTTGGCTGAAAATCGGTGAATTGTGCTGTTGGCAACCCACCCCTGCCCACATGGGTCAGGGGTATGAAATAACAATAAAAGAAAAAAAAAACCAGCTCAGGCAATTAATAGTTCTATTCTGGACAATGTCAACGGAGCTAGCCATTGAAAGTTCGAGAATTTTATTCAAATTGACATGGCTTGAAAACCTAGAAGATTTTATTTATTTATTAAGGCCCCTTCCTTTTCTATGCACATTATGCAGCACATGTAGAGAGATTGCTTAAACGCTTCTCTGTGCACTGTAGTCTAATTTTATCTTCACAGTCCCTACTGGAGCTATATGAAAGTAAGTGTAGAAAATTCCTGCATTCCTCACTGAAAGCAGCAAGTTCCTCAAACTCTGTGAAAAGGCTTTTGCAGGATAGTTGGTTTCTATCTTTCAATGTCTGCCAGTTCAGGATTTTCAGTGCCTCTATGAAGTTTTCCCACAGGCCAAACATTCGTGGTGCCCTTTTCTGCAAACATACAATACTTACTTGTCTGTCAAATAAGAGTCCCACACACTTGAACGATATTTCAGGATGGATCATACAAGTGTTTTGTAAGCGATCTCCATTATAGATAGATTAAACTTCGTCTTCTTTATCTATGTGATCATTTCCTATAAATTGTTACACATAGGCATTTGTACGATTTGATCGATTCCAACTGTAACTCACTGGTGTTGTAGTCATAAAACTGTGTTTTTCCGCTTGTGAAGTAGGTCCTACACAACTTCTGAAGAAAAGTTCCAGATTTTGCATCACCTTGAAATCTTATGAAGATGTGACTCAATATTCGTGCAGTACTTCATTATAGGTAACTGCATCATCTGGGAATCGTCCTAGGTTACTATTAATATTATCTGTGATATCTTTAACATACAACAAGGGTCCCAAACCACTTTCTTGAGACATGCCTGAAGTTACTTCTACATCTGTTGATGGTTCTTGATCTAAGATAACATGCAGCGTGATGTCTATCATGAGAGCCTCAATCCACTTTTGCTTGATACACTATATGATCAATTTTCGCTAGTAAGCATTGGTGGGACTAGTGCAGCAGGGGATACAACCCGTCGGCTTTGAACAATGACGTCACAAGTCGGCAGAGAGCATGTATTACAGAGATGAAAGAGCTGAGGAGAATGTTGAGAAACAAAGGAATGCGAGAGAGATAAACATTGATCTTGTCAAAAGCATAAGTGTTTTTGACTTAAAAAAAAAAATCTCACGAGATAGAATAAACTGATCCTACTTTATTAAGCAATATCTTGTCAAAAGCCGAGAAGCGATTGTTCTTAATGTTCTAGCTCCCTTCAGTACGTAATAAGTGTTTTTTGACTTAAAAAAAAAATCTCACGAGATAGAATAAACTGATCCTACTTTATTAAGCAGCTCCCTTCAGTACCTAATAAGTGTTTTTTGGCTTTAAAAAAAAAAAAATCTCACGAGATAGAATAAACTGATCCTACTTTATTAAGCAATATCTTGTCAAAAGCCGAGAAGCGGTTCTTCTTAGTGTTCTAGCTCCCTTCAGTACGTAATAAGAGTTTTTTGGCTCTTTAAAAAAAAATCTCACGAGATAGAATAAACTGATCCTACTTCATTAAGCAATCAGTAAAGAAACGAAACTGAAACATAACAGCAAAAGCTTTTAGATTTACATTCAATTATTTTAATGATAGTGCTTATTAGAACACAGAACTGCTTTATTATCTATGCCTCGAAGTGAAGTCTTTACGATCTATGACTAAGGAATGACGTCATTGTTCAAAGCCGACGGGTTGTATCCCCTGCTGCACTAGACCCGTTGAGTCGATGCGGTAGCTAACTGTTTGTTAAAGAACAATCATGTCATATCATCGACCGTCAGTATTAAAAAAAAGTGAAAATGTGCATAAATAACTGAAAGGTTAATTGCTTTATCGAAATTTTGACGTAAATTAACATCTAAAGACAGTGACTGTAGGACTGCCTTGTGCAGAAATAGCATAATGTTTGTTTCAAATACATAAAGTACTATTAAATTTACTTTGCTTTAACTTGCTAAATCACTGTCATTGCAACAAGATTAATTTGCATATTTATCTAACATCGTTGTCATATTTGTACAAAATTATAACTTACAACTAGTATCAGTTACGATTTAGATCAAAATTTTGGAGCAGTATTTGTTGGTAAAATATGCGGATCATTTCATTTATTAATTTTGGCTTGACATTGAAGTCTTGGCACTTATCTGCCCACTCCATTTGAAATTCAGGTCGTCAGTTTATCAAAGGAAGTTCATCACGTGCTATTTCCAGGTGACAACACAAGAAACGTTCGTTATCTCAAGGAAGTGTATGTTATTCGTAACATTGTATTATCTCTGAGTAGCAGACATCTTTGTGCTAGCAAACTAAAGCGGCAATAAAATAGTCAACCTACATGAACGATGCAATTTATGAAGGAAACGAACTTATCTGAAAGGAAATGTATCACCCATCACGCTAGCTTTCTATCGGAGTGACGTGATTCAGACACAACGTCATTTATTTATAGAAATACAGCCTATAGGCCAAGGTAACAGTATTACATCGTCTGCTTGCATCCAGAGCTATTGACAAGGCAGAGGTAATGAATGTTATTTTCTTATCCTCATACTAATGGATAACCTACGCACCATAACAGTAATACAGGGATACTGAAGTAACATAGCTGGTTATAGTAATATTAACAACAAACAGAACAGAAACTTACGGGCATGTTTTCCATTACATTTGTTGTAAACTATCACTTGTGATTTTCATCGTACAGCTACAATTATTAGCTTTTCACCATTCAGAGTATTTAAAAACACCCGAATAACTGTAAGATACACTAATACTTTTCTTGACTGCTCCAGTCAGAAATTGTTTGGCAGTGGTTGTTCCTAACCACACTCCGTGCGGTATTAAGCTCGATAAGTAGTATCAATTATTATTAAATACAGTAATACACGCCCTATCAATATCTTGACCTTCAAATACGATCAGTTATGTATTCTGATAGCTTTTGAAACCAAATTCCATGGGAAGAAAAATTTTTTCCTACACTTCATTTCCAACAATTCACATCAAATTCTGTGCAGCGAAAAATCACCTCCCAGTAACCGTAATCAACTTTACAGAAAAATAGTGATATTGATACTGGCTTGGTTTTCCACGTTTCGGGATAAATTGACGACGAATTCATTGTTGTCTAACAAGGTAGCCTGTTGCGCATGCTTCTTACGCGATCAGAGTATATATAAGTAGCGCGTAATTGTTTATATGAATCTCGTCCTCGTCTTCTATAACCACGGTAATTTATTCACACACATACATCCATACATCGTCATTCATGTCTACAGTTGAGTCGGCTTTAAGCCGATCCCTGACACTTGCAGCGAGCTGGGTGCAGCAGTTTTGTAAGCCTACCACAAACAATTGCGTAATGCGAGCTTGTAAATGTCTCTATGGCAAAGCCTTAGTGTTGTCATAGTTCAGTAGATGGTAGTGTTTTCGCCCGCAGCCGTTAGCGCTTCGCAGCTGAAAGATTGTCTTCGACCTGTCAGAGATCTAATTACGCCGTCTCGACCATAGTACTGTGACCAGACGCCCTGTA
The DNA here is from genome assembly GCF_023864345.2 of Schistocerca serialis cubense. Taxonomy (NCBI): domain Eukaryota; kingdom Metazoa; phylum Arthropoda; class Insecta; order Orthoptera; family Acrididae; genus Schistocerca; species Schistocerca serialis. The sequence goes on along the minus strand of NC_064641.1, from coordinate 350,969,973 downwards.
TTTTACGGGATCGTCCGTTATTTATCGTAAGTGTCCTGCAGTCCCGACAAAATACGCACGGAACATATATTGTCTCGATTTTGATTAATCGTTCCGTATATTTTGAAACAGCGTGTTTTTAACCCACGCACCGCACACTGAGTTGTCCATTCGTAACAGATGGGATATCCATTTTTGTCGGTAGTCGTCAACATTACTGTTTATATCGAAAATATTTCATTCCTTCCTGACATCTGCATTTTTGTAGTCTAGCTTGGTGTATCCTGCTAGGTACCTAAGGAATTTCATTTCATTGGCTTGTAATCTTATTTTACCTTTCTTTTTCAGTACCCAAGATTCACGTGCATATAGTAATGTTGGTACTGACGTAACTTTATAAAAATTTAGGTCTGTTTCTGTTCTTACTTTATATTGAAGGGGTTTTCTGATAGTGCCATTTAAGTAGTTAAAATTCTCAATTTTGTCTTTTTGATCTAGGTCTCCCTAGTACCACAGCACGGTTCCTAGAAATTTGAATCTATCTACTTGCTCTATAATCTTGTTGTCCATAATTATTTTTGTTCTTAGTGGATTTTTTCCGCAGAAAGCCCTGACTTTTGTTTTTTGTAATGATATGGACATATTGTATATCTGGCATGTTTGGTACAGTTCGTAGGCAGCTCTCTGCAGTTCAACTTCATTATTCGAAATTATCACTTCGTCATTTGCGAATAACAAAGTCATAATGTAATCTTTTTGGTTCTTTAGTTTCATTCTCCATTGCCGTATAATGTCGTCAATGAATATATTAGAAAGCAGAGGAGAGAAGCTGCAACCTTGTCAAACTCCTAAATTAATAACATTTGTTCTTTCTTCATTATCCACAATTATTTGGATTTTGTATTAGCATAGAACTTTTGAACTACCTTTACAAGGTGTATTGGTATACCTCTTCTTATTAAAATTTCCCATAATAGCTGTCTATTTACTTCATCAAAAGCCTTTACATTATCGCCGAACATGATGTGTGTTTCTTTATTGAATTCCTTATGTTTTTCTATAATTTTCTGTAGCATAAATATGTTGCCTGTACCGCTTCTCCCCTTTCTGAATCCATTTTGTTCTTCAGACAGCAGGCACTCCATTATGGATTTTAGTCTTTCCGTTATTATTCTAGCATAGATATTATACGCTGTATTTAATAGTGATATGCCTCTATAATTTTCGGGTTTTGATCTGTCTCCTTTTTTAAGTACTGGTTTTATAAGTGAGATCTTCCATTCTTTTGGTCTTTCCTTTGTTACCCAGCAAATATTCAAAAATCTGAGGAACCTTTTTTTAAATGCTACTGAAGAATGTATCATTAGTTCGCTGTTAATGCCATCACTTCCTACTGCCTTTCAGTTCTTTGTGTATGTGAGAGCATGTTCTAATTCTTGGAATTCAAGATGATCTGGATTTGTTTCAAGATCTTCATCATTTTCTGTGTTCATTTCATCAGTCCACATATCACTGTAATAATGCAGACAGTCTTTGTTCTTTAATACATTGATATTTGCCACATGCTTTCCCTGTTATTCAAGTGTCTCACCATTTTATATGCAAGTGTTTCTTCCCCATGGCCATCGTTTTCGATCCTTGCAATGAAGTTATCCCAACCGTCTTGAAGGAGCTTCCTGCTTAGTTTTTTCACTTCTGCTGTCTGCTTTTTGCATGCTTCATTAGTCTCCTGAGTTGGGTGTTGTAGATATTTTTATATAGTTTTCTCTTTATTTCAGCAGCCTCCGTAAATTCTTTTGTCCAAATCATGTGGTCTTTTTCCTTCTTCCTGTGTTTCGTTTTACCTGAAGCTTCACTGGCTGCAGTTATTAATATGTTCTTGGTCTATTCCCACTCATTTTCAGTACTCTCTGATTCTGAAACTGTGCCCATTATTGTGTCTAAGCTTCTTTGATAAAGATTCTTGATTTACTCCTGTTCTAGTAATTAGACTTTGTATACCTCCCTTGGCTGTGCTGGGGATTTTTTACCTGTTTTATGTCATCTCTGCTTTAGGGCAAATTTTCCTTGTAGCAGGAAGTGGCCTGTGTTAATGTCGTACCCTCTATATACTTCCACATCCTGAAACAGAACAGCTGTTTTTTGGTTTGCTATGAAGTAGTCAATTATGGTTCTAAATCCTCTGGTGGACCATGTGTATTTGTGTATGTCTATGTGTTTAAAAAAAGAGTATAATATTCTGAAGTTGTTGAAAGTTGAAAAATCTCTTAACATGTTTCCATTGCTGCTGACTGTAGTCTCTCCAGCATAGCCAACTAGTATCTATTCTTTCCCTTCCTATTCTTGGATTGTCTCCGCCAATTACAGTACAGTCATTCTTATTTACCCAATCTTGTGTTTACTGTTCATCTCCATAGAACGTCTCGCTTTCCTTCGTTCTCCCTTCCTCTGGGATTAACACTGCTATACAGGTTAGATATCCTCTAGAAATCTTACGTCTTATGCTGCATATCCGCTCGTTTATCCATGTATAGCTTATCAATCTGTTTGTCCACTTTTTATTTATTATTATGGCAAACCCCAGCTTGTGCTCTTTTGCTTTATTCTACTCCACTGTATATCATAATATATTTTCCTATGTTCTTAGTTCCTTTCATTTTCTTTTCACTTTCTGTGATAAATGCTATCTCACAACTCCCCTCTTCGCTATTGTATATAGTTCTCCTTCCTTTGTCGATGTCCCTCTGACGTTCCATGTTTTTAAATTTACATGTTCCGCTGTACCAAAATCTTTAACCTGTTTCCTATTCCGGTTCGTCTTATGGTTTTCTGTCAGCCTTTTCTATGTAGCTTGCCAGTAACTTTTTATTTCGCCTGGCTGCCTTACGGGGCCTGTGCAGGTATAGTTGGTTGCCACTTCAAGGCCTTCCAACGTGCCTGATTTTAATTACGTATTACAAAGAGAATGTTGGCTACAATTTATTGAAACTTAGTGTACGTTAGGTTGGTAGTACTGCCTACATGTATGCGATGTTAACTCAAAAATTTGCATTGTTGTTGCGGTAGTGTCCAGTTTTAAAGATTTGTGAACGTCCGTGGGGTCTTGACTACCCCAGTGTGCGGTCCGTGTAGCTCTTTTATGCAGATTGAAAATAATAACTTGATAAGTATGTAATATTAAAATATATATTGTTGGTTACTTATAACTGTTTCCTTTCAATGTAGCCCTATATTATTTTATTTTCCGACGACAGTGAGTAAACGACTCATAACAGATGGCAGTATATAAATGCACAGAAATTTAGTTACTCACCTCCCAGGACCAAAGAGTCAGGCAAGGTCTATTTCTAGTCCAATTGAGGCATGGTAGTTATTAGTGACGGATGAAATGCTGGACATGATTGTCACTTACACGAACGACGAATTTACTCGAAAACGTTCTTCAATCAGAAACATGGAAAGTTACCATAACACTACAAATATCGTAGAGCTCAGAGCTGACAATGGTCTCTTGTACTCTGTGTTGTAAACAAGGTTGCCCACATAAATTTCGGAGGACTTTGGTCTCCTAAATTTGGCAAGCCTTGTTTCGCACTACAATATCACAAAGGCGATTTCAGGTTTTGACTAGTTGTCTAAGATCTGTTGACAAAGCAACCCGCCTGCAAAAAAAAAAACAAGAAGGCAAATTTGCACCCATTCGCGACATCTGGACTAAATTTATTGATAACAGCAAATCCCTATACATCCCTTTCGAAGACTGTACAACAGACAAGCAGCTAATTCGCTTCTGTGGCAGATGCCCATAATATACATGTCTTCAAAGCCAGGCAAATATGGAATTAAGATTTTGATGTTGACTGATACCAGGGCTTATTAATTGCTAATTGCTATTCCATACATTGGCTAGGTTGTAACAGAAAAAAAATGAAGCTGTCCCATCTTGTTATGTGAGAAAGTTATCAGAACCCATTCCTGGCACTAATAGGAACCTGACTGTTGAAAACTCGATTTTGTCAGTTTCTCTTTAACAGACAATGATTGAAATTTTTGGTTTGACAATGTTGGGAACTCCAAGAAGAAAAATAAACCTGAAATACCACAATCATTTTTACGTTCTCAAAATGTCGGCAAAACATAGTTTGTCTTTTATGTGAATAAGACGCTACTGTCGTATGTCCCAAAGAAGAATAAAGTTGTACTCTAACTGTTTACCAAGCACTACTCAAATGACATCGACAAAACAACAGGGTAACCTGAAATGATAATTTCATACCATAAAACGAAAGGTAGTACTGACACTTTTGATCAGCTGTGCAAATCTTACACCACTGCATGTGCAACAAAATGATGGTCTGTGAGGGTTTTCTGTGGCATTTTGGATCTAAGTGGGATAAACGCCATAGTTCTGTTTACCTTTCCCAGTACTGAAGTAAATAAGCCACGAAGGAAATTCTTGTATGAACTGGCATGGAACTTAACTGCCCCTCACCTAAGAATATACCTACACTACAAATGAATGTGAAGAGAACTCCAGAAGAAATACTGGAAATAGATACTATGGCACCAGACAGACCAGAACTTCAAACCAGCGAAGTGAGATGTTCACTATGTTCAAGGAAAAGGGACAGAAAAACAAAAATGTGTTGGCAGGATTGTAAAAGGGCGATCTGTAGTAAACATAGAGCCCTAATTTGTACGGAGTGTGCTCACTGATAATGCAAATGGTAATTGATATATTTAGTCAGAGTTTTCCACTTCATTCTAATGTACATTAGTTTCTTATGTTTCTTGTGCGTTTTTGCACAAATATGCCATAATAATAATTTTATAAACATCCTATGCCAAAATATCCTTAATATATATATATATATATATATATATATATATATATATATATATATATATATTTTACAGCTTTACTGTATGATTAAATGATGATGGCGTCCTTTTGGGTAAAATATTCCGGAGGTAAAATAGTCCCCCATTCGGATCTCCGGGCGGGGACTACTCAAGAGGACGTCGTTATCAGGAGAAAGAAAACTGGCATTCTACGGATCGGAGCGTGGAATGTAGGATCCCTTAATCGGGCAGGTAGGTTAGAAAATTTAAAAAGGGAAATGGATAGGTTAAAGTTAGATATAGTGGGAATTAGTGACGTTCGGTGGCTGGAGGAACAAGACTTTTGGTCAGGTGATTACAGGGTTATAAATACAAAATCAAATAGGGGTAATGCAGGAGTAGGTTTAATAATGAATAAAAAAAATAGGAGTGCGGGTTAGCTACTACAAACAGCATAGTGAACGCATTATTGTGGCCAAGATAGACACAAAGCCCATGCCTACTACAGTAGTACAAGTTTATATGCCAACTTGCTCTGCAGATGATGAAGAAATTGATGAAATATATGACGAGATAAAAGAAATTATTCAGGTAGTGAAGGGAGACGAAATTTTAATAGTCATGGGTGACTGGAATTCGTCAGTAGGAAAAGGGAGAGAAGGAAACATAGTAGGTGAATATGGATTTGGGGGAAGAAATGAAAGAGGAAGCCGCCTTGTAGAATTTTGCACAGAGCATAACTTAATCATAGCTAACACTTGGTTCAAGAATCATGAAAGAAGGTTGTATACCTGGAAAAATCCTGGAGATATTGAAAGGTATCAGATAGATTATATAATGGTAAGAGAGAGATTTAAGAACCAGGTTTTAAATTGTAAGACATTTCCAGGGGCACATGTGGACTCTGACCACAATCTATTGGTTATGAACTGCAGATTGAAACTGAAGAAACAGCAAAAAGGTGGGAATTTAAGGAGATGGGACCTGGATAAACTGAAATAACCAGAGGTTGTAGAGAGTTTCAGGGAGAGCATAAGGGAAGAATTGACAGGAATGGGGGAAAGAAATACAGTAGAAGAAGAATGGGTAGCTCTGAGGGATGAAGTAGTGAAGGCAGCAGATGATCACGTAGGTAAAAAGACGAGGGCTAATAAAAATCCTTGGGTAACAGAAGAAATATTGAATTTAATTGATGAAAGGAGAAAATGAAGCAGACCAAAAGGAATACAAACGTCTCAAAAATGAGATTGACATGAAGTGCAAAATGGCTAAGCAGGGATGGCTAGAGGACTAATGTAAGGATGTAGAGGCTTGTCTCACTAGGGGTAAGATAGATACTGCCTACAGGAAAATTAAAGAGATCTTTGGAGAGAAGAGTTCTAAGCAAAGAAGGGAAGGCAGAAAGGTGGAAGGAGTATATAGAGGATTTATACAAGGGCGATGTACTTGAGGACAGTATTATGGAAATGGAAGAGGATGTAGATGAAGACAAAATTGGAGATAAGATACTGCGTGAAGAGTTTGACAGAGCACTGAAAGACCTGAGTCGAAACAAGGGCCCGGGAGTAGACAACATTCCATTAGATCTACTAATGGCCTTGGGAGAGCCAGTCCTAATAAAACTCTACCATCTGGTGAGCAAGATGTATGAGACAGGCGAAATACCCTCAGACTTCAAGAAGAATATAATAATTCCAATCCCAAAGAAAGCAGGTGTTGACAGATGTGAAAATTACCGAACTATCAGTTTAATAAGTCACAGCTGCAAAATACTAACGCGAATTCTTTACAGACGAATGGAAAAACTGGTAGAAGCGGACCTCGGGGAAGATCAGTTTGGATTCCGTAGAAATGTTGGAACATGTGAGGCAATACTAACCTTACGACTTATCTTAGAAGAAAGATTAAGAAAAGGCAAACCTACGTTTCTAGCATTTGTAGACTTAGAGAAAGCATTTGACAACGTTAACTGGAATACTCTCTTTCAAATTCTGAAGGTGGCAGGGGTAAAATACAGGGAGCGAAAGGCTATTTACAATTTGTACAGAAACCAGATGGCAGTTATAAGAGTCGAGGGGCATGAAAGGGAAGCAGTGGTTGGGAAAGGAGTGAGACAGGTTTGTAGCCTCTCCCCGATGTTATTCAATCTGTATATTGAGCAAGCAATAAAGGAAACAAAAGAAAAATTCGGAGTAGGTATTAAAATTCATGGAGAAGAAGTAAAAACTTTGAGGTTCGCCGATGACATTGTAATTCTGTCAGAGACAGCAAAGGACTTGGAAGAGCAGTTGAACGGAATGGACAGTGTCTTGAAAGGAGGATATAAGATGAACATCAACAAAAGCAAAACGAGGACAATAGAATGTAGTCAAATTAAATCGGGTGATGCTGAGGGAATTAGATTAGGAAATGAGACACTTAAAGTAGTAAAGGAGTTTTGCTATTTAGGGAGTAAAATAACTGATGATGGTCGAAGCAGAGATGATATAAAATGTAGACTGGCAATGGCAAGGAAATCGTTTCTGAAGAAGAGAAATTTGTTAACATCGAGTATAGATTTAAGTGTCAGGAAGTCGTTTCTGAAAGTATTTGTATGGTGTGTAGCCATGTATGGAAGTGAAACATGGACGGTAAATAGTTTGGACAAGAAGAGAATAGAAGCTTTCGAAATGTGGTGATACAGAAGAATGCTGAAGATAAGATGGGTAGACCACGTAACTAATGAGGAGGTATTGAATAGGATTGGGGAGAAGAGAAGTTTGTGGCACAACTTGACTAGAAGAAGGGATCGGTTGGTAGGACATGTTTTGAGGCATCAAGGGATCACAAATTTAGCATTGGAGGGCAGCGTGGAGGGTAAAAATCGTAGAGGGAGACCAAGAGATGAATACACTAAGCAGATTGAGAAGGATGTAGGTTGCAGTACGTACTGGGAGATGAAGAAGCTTGCACAGGATAGAGTAGCATGGAGAGCTGCATCAAACCAGTCTCAGGACTGAAGACCACAACAACATATATATATATATATATATATATATATATATATATATATATATATATACATATATATATATATCGACCGGAAAACTCTCCTCAAAATTCTAGCAGAATACAGACAACAAAACACGGGCTATCATAGAGCAAACTTTAACCAACACGACCTCCAAAGTAAAGTTCTGTGGGGAACTATCAGAGCCCTTTGAAATTCGCACAGGTGTCCGACAAGGCGATGGCCTCTCACCTCTCCTTTTCAATCTGGTGTTAGATAAGGTCAGAAAAGAATGCGAAACATCACAACAGGGGATAACCTTAGGAAACCTACAGATTAAATGCCTGGCTTTTGCAGACGATTTGGCGATTGTCACGAAAGGTATAAAGGAAACAAAAGACGCTATTGAAAAACTGCACGAAATCGCTTCCAAAACTGGACTACAGATCTCTTACGAAAAGACACAGTTTATGAGCACAAAGAAACTCTCATCTCTGAACACAAAGTATGGCACGATTTACAAAACGGCAAACTTCAAATACCTCGGTGAAACACTACAAATGAGTGGACATAACAGAGACTCAAACGAAGAAAGAAAGACTAAACTGGACAAGGCATACAAAGTAGTGTGGAATCATCACAACAAGAAGTCTATCTCACAAAAAGCCAAATTACGCCATTACGACACGGTGGTGCTCCCCGAGGCACTATATGCAGCAGAGACCACACTAATCCTAGGGCATACACGTATCAGACAATTAGAAAAAGTTGAACGGAAAATACTTAGGAAAATATTTGGCGCAACTAACAACAATGGAATATGGATCAAGAAACCTACAGAGGAACTGTACAAACATACGGAGACAATCACAGAAAAGATTAGAAAACGCAGACTACAATTCTATGGACATCTATACAGAATGCCATCACACAGGCTGACCAAACAGATCTTTGACTGGGTAACCACTAGAAACAACAAATGGGTGGCAGAGGTAGAAAATGACCTGAACCAGCTCAACATAACAGCAGACACAATAAACGACAGAATAAATTTCAGAAACATCATTAAGAAAAGTAAACTACATGAGATACAATGCGACAAACGAACAGGCATAAAATGGACCGAAGAACGCGAGCAAGATCACAGCCAGAAGATGAAAGAAATATGGGCAACCAAAAAGGCAATCAAGATGAAGCCGAAGACACAAAGCCGACAAGAAGCATGGACAGAGGACCGGAAACAGAAACACAGCGAGCGAATGAGGGAAGTTTGGGCAGCAAGGAAGGCAGCAAAAGGAACTGGCCATGTAGTTTAGTCCAAATGCGCTCTTTAAGGGCAAAACACCAATAACATATATATATATATATATATATATATATATATATATATATATAAACTCATTTTCAGTATAATGTAACGTGTGCCAAATTTGTAAGTACCAAATGTTACTCATTGTAATAACTAAATAAAGTCAATTAAGACATTCTGTTGCATTATACACATTCAAATATCAGAAAGCTAAACATAAGGAAATACAAAACATTATTTGTTAATAATACTATGCACACCTTATAAATACCATATGTTACTCATTGTTGTAATACTAAAAAAATCACTACATGTAACTACATAGTTATTTACAACGTCCCATATACATAAGACAGTCCATTGTATCTATTAATGAGCTTGGAACACATGATATATGGCAACATTTTACTGGGATCCAGTGGACCCCAGGGTGAGGTGCAAGGTAATTAAAATGAAATGTGCAGTGTGAAGGTTAAGTAACATATACCATAACCAAATGAAAAGCAAATTTGGTCATACCCAAAGAATAACCAAAACACACTCTTTTGTTAAACCAAACTGGACGAGGTCTATCATTTTGCAACTTCCCCACATCTCAAGAAAACTCCTCCAAGAACTTATTGCGTTTGTGCTAGCTCTACTGCAGAAAGAGAATTCTCGAGCACAAGAGTTATGAATTGATGGACAGAAGAGGTTTAGTATCGAAGCCGGAAACGAAATAGTTATAACTAACGTTTATTTTCACGACATTTGATGTGCTGACTTCTATGAAATTCCGTTTGAAAATATCAAGGTCTTGAATGATAGACATTCTTTTGCAAAATACAGGGTGAAAAGTATTTAAACCGACAAACTCTGGGAGGTTGTAGGGTACATCAAAACCAATATTTTTCCCTAATATCATTTTTTCCTATGGGGAGTATTTAAACCCGAAGAGGAAGATTTCTCTGGAGGCAAATTAATTAAACAAACAAACACTTTTCCATTTTTTTATGACCAAGAGACAACACATTAACACAACCCAATTTCAATTACAGTAGATTTTAAAAAATGCCTCCATTGACACGTAAACAAAGGTTACACCGTCGGATCATGTTCTGTCTGACACGGGCAAAAATCCCAGGAGTATCCTGAATTGTTCCTGCTGCTGCTACTATCCGGGCAACCAGATCCTCTTCTGATGTAACAGGAGTTGCGTAAACAAGGTTGCCCATCTCTCCCCACACAAAAAAGTCCAGAGGGGACATCTACATCTACATCTACATCCATACTCCGCAAGCCACCTGACGGTGTGTGGCGGAAGGTACCTTGAGTACCTCTATCGGTTCTCCCTTCTATTCCAGTCTCGTATTGTTCGTGGAAAGAAGGATTGTCGGTATGCCTCAGTGTGGGCTCTAATCTCTCTGATTTTATCCTCATGGTCTCTTCGCGAGACATACGTAGGAGGGAGCAATATACTGCTTGACTCTTCGGTGAAGGTATGTTCTCGAAACTTTGACAAAAGCCCGTACCGAGCTACTGAGCGTCTCTCCTGCAGAGTCTTCCACTGGAGTTTATCTATCATCTCCGTAACGCTTTCGCGATTACTAAATGATCCTGTAACGAAGCGCGCTGCTCTCCGTTGGATCTTCTCTATATCTTCTATCAACCCTATCTGGTACGGATCCCACACTGCTGAGCAGTATTCAAGCAGTGGGGATCGAGCAGGCCATGGTACAGGACCACCTCTGCCAATCCACGTTTCTGGGAACCGTCGGTCCAGGAATCGACGCACACGACGACTGAAATGTGCCGGCGCCCCGTCATGTTGGAACCACATGCGTTGTCTTGTAGGAAGCGGGACGTCTTCCAGCAATTCTGGCAATGCTCTGGCGAGAAAATTGTAATAGTGCCTGCCATTTAATGGCCTAGGTAGCAGATACGGTCCAATTAAACAGTCCCCAGCAACAACAAGCCACACATTAACGAAGAACCGCACTCGATGAGCGCTAGTAACTGTGGCATGTGGGTTATCCTCACTCCAAACATGCGAATTGTGCATGTTGTAGACACCATCACGCCCGAACGTTGCTTCATCGGTAAACAACACAGAGGATGTAAATGTAGGATGCATTTCACACTCTTCCAGGTACCACTGCGAAAACTGTGCTCGGTGGATAATCAACTGGTTCCAGGTTGTGGACACGCTGTAAGTGAAATGGACGTAACAACTGCTCTCGAAAGACTGTTCTTACATTCGTCTGATTCGTCCCCATGTTACGTGCAATTGCACGAGTGCTGATTGAAGGACCCCGCTCCACATGCTGCAAGACAGCTTCCTCAAATTGCAGCGTTCTTACCGTGCGACGGCGCCCCTGTCCAGGTAATCTGCTAAATGACCCGGTCTCACGCAGACGTTGGTACACAGCAGCAAAGGTCGTATGATACGGGATACAGCAACTAGGATATTGTTGTTGATAAACCCGCTGTGCAGCTCGTCCGTTGTGGTGCGCTACGTAGTACGCACCAACCATATCAGTGTACTCACTCCAGGTGTATCGCTCCATTAGTAAGTAAACAGAGACAATGCACTACTACATTGGTGGACAGCAGTTGTCTACAACTGAAGAGCGTAATACGCCCTCTAACAACTGAAGATCGTAATACGGCCTCTAACAACTGAAGAGTGTAATACGGCCTCCACCGGTTTAAATAATCCTCATAGGAAAAAATGACATTAGGGAAAAATATTTGTTTTGATGTCCCCTACAACCTCTCAGAGTTTGTCGGTTTAAATACTTTTCACCCTGTATAACAAAAGACTTATCGGAGAAAAACTGCGGCGAAACTTACAGCCAGCTGAGATTGAAAAATAAGTAGCTAAGAAAATAATACACATTTCGCAGCCTAGTTAAAGACAAGGTTGCGCTAAATGATATATTGTGTTTGCATCGAACAATAGTAAAACATAAAATACTTACTCGGTTAGTAAAGCATGATATTTTGAAACCTTTTTTTAGTGCGAATTTTAAGAAAATGGTACGATGATCTATTTACTTGTGGCATAAGCCAAGTAGTTTAAGTAGTTAAATACACAAGTAGTTTAAAACCAATTTATTATATATATATATATATATATATATATATATATATATATAAGTTTCTACAAAATGTCGATTCATTTCAATTTATTATTTAGATCCCATATTTTGATTTTGAAAATTTGGTCCCCTAGACCATAGGTATGACTAAAATGTGGACAGTCGTAAAATTTCAGAATGATTCACGTTATCGGAACAAATATTTTTCTGTAAGTTGTAGCACTTTAGGCCGTGAAAAATACCATGTGGTTAATATTCATAACCTAAATTTTGGTTGCTGAGATACTGTAGCAACAATGTTTCCTTTTATATTGCAACACAACGATGTTCGACAACAACAAAAATGTTGTATACGATAGTCAAACTCTTGCTGTAAATCTGAAGAGACAGGCTGACAGCACAGTGTGGGGCTTCCTCTATAGGGTTTTCCCCAACCATTTTGCGAGAAATGTCACTGTAAGAGTTATGTTACTTGAGTTATGTTACTTAAAACTATACCGTCCGTAGTAGCTAAAAAAGGACTGTTATTAACCTCACAGCAGATTAGTCGCCCATCTACGTACTTATACAGGGTGGTCCATTGATAGTGACCGGGCCAAAATCTCACGAAATGAGCATCAAACGAAAAAACTACAAAGAACGAAACTCGTCTCGCTTGAAGGGGGAAAACAGATGGCGCTATGGTTGGCCCGCTAGATGGCGCTGCAATAGGTCAAACGGATATCAACTACGTTTTTTTTTTTTTTTACTTGGAACCCCCATTTTTTGTTACATATTCGTGTAGTACGTAAAGAAATGAATGTTTTAGTTGGACCACTTTTTTCGCTTTGTGACAGATGGCTCTGTAATAGTCACAAACGTATAAGTACATGGTATCACGTAACATTCCGCCAGTGCGAACGGTATTTGCTTCGTGATACATTACCTGTGTTAAAATGGACCGTTTACCAATTGCGAGAAAGGTCGATATCGTGTTGATGTATGGCTATTGTGATCAAAATGACCATCGGGCGTGTGCTATGTATGCTGCTCCGTATCCTGGACGAAATCATCCGGACCGTTCGCGGGATAGTTACGTTATTTAAGGAAACAGGAAGTGTTCAGCCACATGTGAAAAGTCAACCACGACCTGCAACAAATGATGATGCCCAAGTAGGTGTTTTAGATGCTGTCGCCGCTGCTCCGCACATCAGTAGCGGGGAAATCGCGCAAGAATTGGGAATCTCAAAAACGTCGGTGTTGAGAATGCTTCTTCAACATCGATTGCAGCAGGAATTGCATGGCGACGACTTTGAACGTCATGTACAGTTCTGCCACTGGGCACAAGAGAAATTACGGGACGTTGACAGATTTTTTGCACGCGTTCTAATTAGCGACGAAGCATCATTCACCAACAGCGGTAACGTAAATCGGCCTAATATGCACTATTGGGCAACGGAAAATCCACGATGTCTGCGACAAGTGGAACATCAGCGACCTTGACGGGTTAATGTATGGTGCGGCATTTTGGGAGGAAGGATAATTTGCCCCCATTTTATCGACGGCAATCTAAATGGTGCCATGTATGCTGATTTCCTACGTATTGTTCTACCGATGTTACTACAAGATGTTTCACTGCATGACAGAATAGCATTGTACTTCCAACATGATAGATGTCCGGGACATTGCTCGCGTGCGGATGAAGCGGTATTGAGTAGCATATTTCATGACAGATGGATTGGTCGTCGAAGCAAAATACCATGGCCCGCACGTTCACCGAATCTGACGTCCCCGTATATCTTTCTGTGGGGAAAGTTGAAGGATATTTGCTATTGTGATCCACCGACAACGCCTGACAACATGCGTCAGCGCATTGTCAATGCATGTGCGAACATTACGAAAGGCGAACTACTCGCTGTTGAGAGGAATGTCTTTACACGTATTGCCAAATGCATTGAGGTTGATGGACATCATTTTGAGCATTTATTGCATTAATGTGGTATTTACAGGTAATCACGCTATAACAGCAGGCGTTCTCAGAAATGATAAGTTCACAAAGGTACATGTATCGCATTGGAACAACCGAAATAAAATGTTCAAACGTACCTACGTTCTATATTTTAATTTAAGAAACCTACCTGTTATCAACTGTTCGTCTAAAATTGTGAGCCATATGTTTGTGACTATCACAGCGCCACCTATCACAAAGCGAGAAAAGTGGTCCGACTAAAACATTCATATTTCTTTACGCACTACACGAATATACAATAAAAATGGGGGTTCCTATTAAAAAAAAAAAGTTGTTGATATCCGTTTGACCTATGGCAGCGCCGTCTAGCGGGCCAACCATTGCGCCATCTGGTTTCCCCCTTCAAGCTAAACAAGTTTTGTTCTTTGTAGTTTTTTTCGTTTGACGCTTATTTCGTGAGATATTTGGCCTAGTCACGATCAGTGGACCACCCTGTACGCCGGCCGAAGTGGCCGTGCGGTTCTAGGCGCTGCAGTCTGGAACCGCGAGACCGCTACGGTCGCAGGTTCGAATCCTGCCTCGGGCATGGATGTGTGTGATGTCCTTAGGTTAATTAGGTTTAATTAGTTCTAAGTTCTAGGGACTAATGACCTCAGAAGTTGAGTCCCATAGTGCTCAGAGCCATTTGAACCATATGAATCACCCTGTACAATTTTAAAACCTCTGTTTCAATTTCTTGAAGAGTTTCTTACGTGTAATGGGTGTCGATCCCGGATAGTGTTTTAGCTTTCTATTGCAAAACAAAGGTGAAGGAAACGATATCGTAGTCTAGGCAAACTGATTATCAGTAAGCGAGCTGACGAAACCGGCAGATAGGTGGCTGTGCTGCCCGTATGTTGCCCAATGGTCTTCCGTCACTTAACGCCACTGCTTGCTAATCGACGTTAAAACTCGATACACACACATTACACTTGGCACCGACCGGTACCGTAATTATCTGCTCGTACTACTTTCTAGGAAATGTTGTGTGCGTTATGTCGCAGCTTAGCAGCATTGTGACAAGAACAACTGTTTTATCCCGCCTAATGGAATTGTTCATCAGAGCATCTCCAATCTGCAGGTAGATAGAATAGAACCTTGCTTCGTAACTCATAAAACTGTTTGTATGCAGATACCATATCCCTTAGCGAAGTATGTACTGCCCTAACAGTGTCTGGCAATTTAAACTTGTGTGTTGGCCTGGAACTGCAGGTGGAACACTTCCTTTTATATATATCATTTGAGCTATCATGGGCTCACTGAAAACTTCTAATTGTCCGTTTTTGCTGTCCACACTACCCAAACGGCACAGAAGACCCACAAGCATTCAGTGACTGTAACATCTTTCGTGGTCGGACTGTGTTCGGTCAGCTCAGTTCATATAGAACTACTCGTGAAATGCAAGTGACCAGGATTTGATCAACATAACACGAATGATTTTTGAGAACGAAATTTTAAAATGTAAGCCTGGTATTTAGTACAGAGACGGATGAATTTCCATACAAACCCACCATCACTCCCGACATTGAAAAGCGAGACTCACCGATACTCAAACTAATGGCTCCATTCTTGAAATTCCGTTGGAAGAAATTCCAAGGAGAAGAGGAAAGTGCATTGCACAGCTGTCAAACAGCGTATTTGGTGTCGGTACTGTATGCTAAATTAGAAATGGTTCCGCAGAGTCTTAGAGGAAGACATAGAATATTACGACATAGAGGGTGGTTCATATTAACGTTTAAAAACCTCCGAAGAGATGTAGATGACACTGAGACAAGTAATTTAATATGAGGCACACAGCACTGCAAATGTCGGGAAATAGCCCAAAAGTGGATAACAAATGTCAAAAATTTGACGTAACCACACAAATTGCCTTGCTACAGCTGCAGCGGTTGAGCCTACCGTCTTGCGTCACAAGTAAGCGAGTATAAAATTACGAAATGCGCCATTTCCTGTACATGACCTACGTTTTCTCTACTGAATAATGTCTGTAAGCAAAAAACAGTGGACTAAACGAAAGAAACAGAAAATAAGAACAGCTTTTGCTTGGTTACAGCGGAGACAATATTGTGTTGCTTCTTAGTTTACAACAGATCACATTTACAAAAGTTGCACGCATGCGCTCTAAAATACCCTGCCTATTTCAGATCTCCACAGCGGCAACGGCTATGCGAGTTACGAGGTCCATTTGAGACTCTATTGGGTGCTGTAAACCAGCTCCTTCAAACGACTCCAAAAGACAAAACCCAATGGGTTGAAGTCCGGGTATCTTGCCGGCTAGCAAACTGGTCCTTGTCGCCCAAGCCGTCTATCTGGATGCACCTGGTTTAAATAATTTCTTGTTGTGATAGCATAGCGCGGTGATGAGCCATCACGCTGTAGCAGCATGTTTGCTCTTACTTCCAAAGGAACATCTTCACGCAGCTCTGGCAAAACCTCCTTCATAAAGACTGAGTAATTATGTCCACTTAAATTACCAGGTAAAACGTACGGTTCTAGTATTTGGTTGCTTAAAGTTCCCACCAACACATAAACCTTAAACTTCTCTTGACGGCGATGCTCGTATATTTGATGTGATTTAGCGTTGGATGAATTAATGTTATTGTTGCTGTGAAGATTCCTTCTTCGTTAAATATCGATTCGTCGATAAACATAACCACAGAACTAAAATTTGGGTCCTGTTGCTGCCGCGCGCGAAAGAATTAAAAAAATTCCTTCCATGCAACGTATGAACTTTAGCCTTGTGTTACGCATTCATGCCTTCTTCATTCTACACACGTCAAACTGTTGTCTACAAAACACCCAATTGTAATAGTGTAGTTAGTTATATTTAAAATATTAATAACGATACCTACAAAGTATGAATTGCGTTAAATTTATACGTAGGTGAAAATTCTTTGTATCAACGTGACATACCTCTTTTGCTCGACTTTCGAAAGAACAATTATCTTTTTCCAAAAGGAATATCTTTGAAAACTTATTGATGATGAAATCTTTCGCAAACTAAAATATTCTTTTGTAAAAACTGAGTAAGATTTGAACAACGAAGAGCCTGCTATATTCTTGTAATCCTAATTCTCAGTTTTCTAAAAATGTTTTCCTTTGTCGAAATTAATTTGCTAATTAAAAGATATCTGCAATTAAAAAAGTTCAGTGCAACGAAAAATCTGCCAAAGTTGCAAATTTAGCTTTTTTTTCCTACCCGACGAGTAGTTTCGGGCAGGGACTGGATCCATTTCCAAATCATAGTAACATAGTTGATAATGGTATTTCCGGAAACGCAAAAACCATGTCAAAAATGTGCAAAATGATAGTCACATCGCATACAGATATGTAATATTCCAGCATGCTGGAAGTTATTTCATTAAAAAATTTGATTCCCGAAAATTTTGGCGGGAAATCAGAGATTAAAAATATGGGCATTTCGCGCCAATTGTGAGTCTATGTGAAGCTTTTGACTCTGTAAAGACACTCTTACTCGACTGAAGTCTAATGTCATTTGTCTAAAAGATTTATCATGAACAGCTGACCTCATGTAAGTTAATGATGGAAAAGGAAATAAATGTGTTTCAATCATCACAAAGCAAACACGACTACAGACAAGGAGCAGGCAGCGCGAAAGGTAAGAACAACATTTTTTGTATGTAATTATTCCCTCCAAATGACAATTTAATAGTGCAAGAATGGTGAATATTCATACCTAAAATGCATTTACGTTGTTTGATGTTTAACTTTATTACTTACTGGTTGATTTAAGAATTCTGAAAAGCTTTTGACTCTATGCCTCACCAATGCGGGACTAGTGCAGCAGGGGATACAACCCGTCGGCTTTGAACAATGACGTCACAAGTCGGCAGAGAGCATGTATTACAGAGATGAAAGAGCTGAGGAGAATGTTGAGAAACAAAGGAATGCGAGAGAGATAAACATTGATCTTGTCAAAAGCATAAGTGTTTTTGACTTAAAAAAAAAAAATCTCACGAGATAGAATAAACTGATCCTACTTTATTAAGCAATATCTTGTCAAAAGCCGAGAAGCGATTGTTCTTAATGTTCTAGCTCCCTTCAGTACGTAATAAGTGTTTTTTGACTTAAAAAAAAAATCTCACGAGATAGAATAAACTGATCCTACTTTATTAAGCAGCTCCCTTCAGTACCTAATAAGTGTTTTTTGGCTTTTTAAAAAAAAAATCTCACGAGATAGAATAAACTGATCCTACTTTATTAAGCAATATCTTGTCAAAAGCCGAGAAGCGGTTCTTCTTAGTGTTCTAGCTCCCTTCAGTACGTAATAAGAGTTTTTTGGCTCTTTAAAAAAAAATCTCACGAGATAGAATAAACTGATCCTACTTCATTAAGCAATCAGTAAAGAAACGAAACTGAAACATAACAGCAAAAGCTTTTAGATTTACATTCAATTATTTTAATGATAGTGCTTATTAGAACACAGAACTGCTTTATTATCTATGCCTCGAAGTGAAGTCTTTACGATCTATGACTAAGGAATGACGTCATTGTTCAAAGCCGACGGGTTGTATCCCCTGCTGCACTAGACCCGAAATCTATGTGCTGTCTTGATTCAGCACGCTCGGAAGTTCTGTCAGTCCGTCCTCCACAGTTTTAAACGATTTGCTGCTGCTACAAACGGCTTTTGAAAACTGTGTGTCGTCACATTATGGTGTGACTTTTTGCACCATTCATCAAAAACAACTGCAGTTCGTCCATAATGAGCTCGTCGCGCTAACTGTGGAATCGAACAAAAGGCTACCGTTCCCTGACACCAGAGAGGCCCCACCTTTGTTTTCATATTTTTATAACAATTTCTCATATAAATGTACAAAGCAATAAATTCATAATAAATCGAAGATAAATTTCAATAACAGTATATAAAATATCCAGCGTTTATTATTATAGTAATAACGTGACTTGTAGTATCCTGGAACACCACAATGTGTTCGCCATATCTACACTTCTATATTACTTGTTTTTACCAAAAATCTGGAAAAAACGCTTGGCTGATTTACTCCAGATTATTACACGACACTCAGATAAACCTCTGGACGAACACAAGCTGCACAGTTTAGTGTATATGGTATATAAATATATATTTAAAAACTGTACTACTATATAAAGACAAGTCGAAATTCAAGGTTGTTAGCAAAAAACATCAAAAATTGCTTGACCGATCTGCTTCAAGCTTTTACACTATACTCTGATGAATATTCAGAGAGACGTAAGCTATACAGAAAGAAAAAACTTCATTGCCAAAAATCTGTAGAAGTCCTCGATCGATTTTCTTGAAATTTTTGTACGATACTCTATTAAACACTCGGACAGAGACAGGCTGTATATTTTGTGATATATATAACATATAGACGTATATGTGATATAAAAATGGGTAAAGTTTTTACCAAAAATCTCGTAAAGTTCTTGACCAATTTGCTTCAAATTTTTATACACTTCAACAACGTTCGAACGGACATGGGCTTTATATTTTTTTGGACGGCTACGTACAGGTTTCTGTTAAAACCGATTATGAGGGAGAAAATGCTGTGCTGTGCGGTGAAATTGTGCAGTTTAGATTTGTTTCTCGCAGTCAATTTCAGACGACTGGAGGGCATGTAAACCATTACACGAACTGCTGCTTCCACATTAGGTCTCTTTAACATACAGGGTGTATAAAAAAACCGTCCGAGTTAAAAGAATCATAACTGTTATGTTATCTGCGATATGAGCGTGAACAACGTACTATTGGAAATAGCAAACTGCTCGAATTTTACATGGTTCTCGCTAGGTAGCAGCAGTAGGCTATGCGCCCATTTCAGTTCTAGTAAAAATGGTGTCGGGACAACAGAAAGCGTTTTGTGTTCTACGTTTTGTGCAGTGCCGGTCAGTAACAACTGTTCAGCGTGACTTTCGTACTGAGTATGGTGTGGATCCTTCTACAGCATAGAGCATGATGGCATGAGAAATTCTGAGAAACAGGTTGTTTGTGTAAAGGCAAATTGCCGGGCCGCCCCCGACTGTCTGACACAGACGTCGAACGCATCCGCGATAGTTTGACAAGGAATCCGCAGAAATCCGTTCGACGTGCAACTCGACAGCTCAGCATGCCCCCGATGTCCGTCTGGCATGTGTTGCGTCGACGTTTACACATTAAACCAAACAAAATTCAGCTACTGCAAGCTCTTCATGAAGGTTACAAAGAACAACGTGTGGAATTCTGTAATTTCGTGCTTGGAAAGATGAAAGATAACAGTTTTCTTCCACACTTGCTGTTTGGTGACGAGGCAACATCCCATTCAAATGGAAAGATGAACCGTAATAATGTGAGAATATGGGTACGGAACAACCACATGAAGTTGTACAACATGAGAGGGACTCTCCAAAATTTAATGTGTTTTGTGCAGTTTCTCGGGAAAAGGTGTATGGTCCATTTTTCTTTGCTGAGAACACTGTTACAGGAAGTAACAGTTGGAGACTGATTCGAACGACTTCATTTACTAAAGGATGGGGCACCGCCACACTGCCATTTCGAAGTGCGGGAATTTTTAAATCAAAGGATTACTGTACGATAGATCGGTCGCACTGGACCACATGGTACAGCCTTACATTACTGGCCTCCAAGATCACCATACCTAACCGTATATGATTATTTCTGGTGGGGGTGTATAAAAGACTCTTTATGTGCCTCCGTTACCAACAACAATGAATGATGTGAGACATCGCATAACAGCAGCTGTGGAAGCTGTAACTAAAGACATGATCTCTGCTGTATGGGAACCATTTGGATACCGCATTGGTATATGCCATGCATCTCGAGGAGGGGCATATTGAAAATCTAGGAAAAGTATGAAAAAAAGCTATTTGAGTTTCCCGTTCATCAAAAAAGAACAATCATTGTACATGTTTATTAGTTTCAAAAATATATATGTGACAATTCGGGTAATTCTTTTTGATACACACTGTATTTTCGAACAATAATTGTATAACAACAATGTGCTGATTTGTTTTATTCCTCGCCGTAAGTTTTCCAGAAAACAGGAAAGTTGTATTTGTGGTTCATTAGCTTCAGCTTATGATTAGACTACTACAACGGAATATGAATCATCCGAAACTTTGGAATCCTACCAGTTCGAAGGTTAAAGCTATGCAAAATACAGTTATTGAAGCTACTATCCTTACAGATATAGCAGCTCACATTCCGTGAACCTATGATCCCAACTGATTTATCCATTCATTTTAAACAACCTCAGCTCCCAACCAAGGTTTCATTTGTAATAACAACAAACAAGGCCCCACGTCAGAGAGAGGGGTAAGAGGGCAGAAAGAGCAGGAGGAGAAGAGGAAGACGAGATGGACAAAAAGGGGCGGGGTAGGAGATGAGCAGAGGGGTGAGGCAGGGGGGGGGGGGGAGAAGTTTAGGATATATATATCCAATTACAATACATATTTATGAAGGGCTAAGCATTGTGGATGCCCAAGTATAGAACATATAAGAAGTATTTGATGGAGACTATATCACTATGTGGTTGTAAAACGTATATAAAACAGAAAAAAAATTAGTAGTGTTGTGTGCTGTAGGTGGCTAAAAGTTAAACTTGAACAATTTTGCTACAGTTGGAAGCAGAATAGCCGAAGAAGGAACCTGCAATAAAGGCACTGGAGATCGTAGAATGCGACAACGCTTTCTATAAGCGAAACATATGCTGACAACCAGAAATTCGACGAGAGCGGGAAGCTACTCATGGACAGCTATGTTTGGAGCACGGTCTTATGAGGCTATCAAAGGATAACGGCGAAGAGATATGAAGTGATTAGAACCATTTGAAATACAGTATTAAGGAGACTTGAGGCTAAAAAGGAGTTTATTGAAAAAATGATGTGCAGCAAGTAGTTAATAAGAAAAATGTCTAACAAGGAACTTTATGAATCGAAGAAATACAATGGTGGGCCATGCATTACATGATTTATTGGTGAAAACTAACTGCAGATATGGTGGAAGGAAAGAATCGCAGTGGCAGGCCCAGGTACAAGGCAGTTATCAGTGATGTAGAATGGAGCGCTATGCTGAAATGAAGATAGATGCTTAGTAATGGTAATGGGGAACCACATCAAACCATCTTTTATTTTGGGGACTATAACACCCCAATTACAGAAACCCTAATAAACAACCCTTTGTTGTAAAAGCAGTAGGAAAATTAGTCATCCTGACAGTGACGGCTGCTACTGACAACAAAATTTACACTTGTGATAATTTGATCAACAGGAATGTCATGTGCATAATAATATTAATCATGAAATAGAGACTGAATGAAAAAATATGATAGGATACACAAAAAAAAAAGAATTGCAAAATAATTACTAGCGAAAGTTAAAGCCCACATGGTACACTGACCAAAGATAACATTTACCATAGAAGAGAGTTGTAGCCTCATCGAAAAGGAAGTTGGCTGTGACTACAATGTATCTCCGAAATGGAAATGTTAGCTTCAGTTGCTATCTAGTCGCTCTCTAGTACTATTGCGATAGTAGCATGCATGTAAGCGCTACTAGATTGCTTTAAGCTAATGGGTAGTTTGAAAGTTTTGCGATATAGACCGAAGTATTATTCGGAAATCACACAAAAGCAAAGTCTCCTTTACCGTTAGCAAGATAACGGGATACTGAAATTCGGGACGAAATTAAATCGTGAGAGATTTGTGATGGGACTTAGCCTTCGTGACACTGAATAAGCACGAACATTCAAGAACATTGAAAAAAAAAAAAAAAAAAGAAACAGATCGCCGACAGAAAAACAATTATTAGTCTCGAGTAGGTAACAGACAAATGCAAACGCGAAGAGCGTACAATTGAACCGATTTGTCAGAAGTTGTCGTCAACGACAGAATTACTGATGCTAGCGGAAGCAATTCCCTGAATGAGAAATCGGTGTGCGTACTCAACGTAGGGACAATTAGTTACAAAGAACAATAAAATTGGATTCAAACTTTAATTTTTTGTGTCGCCTACGTAATTGAATAGACATTATCACGTGTATTAGTGACAATTAATTGACAATTAGAATATTATGAAGTGAAAAGTAAAGTCATGGTTATTTAACAGTGAACAGCCATCGATTTGTCCCAGAATTACGACGCATTCTGAACATTGCTTAAGTATATGTTATCTCTGGAATTACGTTGTGTAACTATTAACCACGCGACGCCTTAACGGCGGAATAACAATTTATCAACTTAACATTCTCGCAATTCCATAATGTGGCCACGACTTGGGTGATGGATTGAAGATTCAAGACTTTATATTATTAATATTCAACATCCATCATCTAACCGGGCATAACAAAAAGAAGAACTACAGTTAGCCAGTTCGCGCAAGCTGAAAGTCTGTCGCGGACTCACAACAAAAGAAAACTGGTGGTCATCATTTCAGGTCAAGCGAGTCATAGCGTCATCGAGCGGTGCAATTGCCGCGTTTTTCAGTGAAGAAGCAAGAGCGGCTTACACATTCTGACGCGCTGCTCTGTCGAAATATTGACATTAATCACGAGAGACGGTATCTGAAATATGACCAAACCACGCGAGGAGTTTTTCTACTAGTTACAGGGTGGCGTTGTCGTGAGTGACGGACGCCGTTCCACGTCATACCGACTGGGACAACCATCACCACCGAGTCGTGTCAGCTCTAAGGAGACGCAGACGCCACAATACCTAAACAACACGATTCATAATGTTAGGGAAAGATGAGGAAATGTGAGCAATACCTAATGTAACTCGAGGAAAATTTTTATAAAGTAAAGAATGGCCGTTTGAGGCTATGTATTTTTCTGTCCCTTTCCTGCCTGCTGTTCTCTCATAGCCAAAACTGGCTCGTTCAATTAGTGGCAGGCAGAAATTTTAACACGACAATGATTCTCTGGTTTGAGGTTTGGCGATTATCCATCTCCATCATGCAAGCACCTCTTTCTCACTTCTGAAGTAACATTCCCTCTCACGTGGTTGGAGGAAACGTTTTTACTAAATTCTAACTATTTGAAATAACCAAACAAACGTTCCCGCCGTTCTGGATATTTTCCTTCCTCTTCCACCATGATGCATGAATTATCCACTAACCACACAGTCACCCAACTACTGTCGCACGTGGAGTAAGGAATAAAGAAATTTGATGAAATAAATACTCAACAGGTCTTATCTCCATTGCAGAAAACTTTAAGTAGTCCTGGCACGGCAAGAATTAAGAAATTAGCACAGCAAACGCTATACAGCACCACCAGCGTGACACACATATGGCCGGCCGGGGTGGCCGAGCGGTTCTAGGCGCTACAGTCTGGAGCCGCGCGACCGCTACGGTCGCAGGTTCGAATCCTGCCTCGGGCATGGATGTGTGTGATGTCCTTAGGTTAGTTAGGTTTAAGTAGTTCTAAGTTCTAGGGACTGATGACCTTAGAAGTTAAGTCCCATAGTGCTCATAGCCTTTTGAACCATTTGAACACACACATGACAGCTTAACACATTTCCCCATGCTAGTCTATCCTGTGCAAGGTAAATCACCTCTGAAAAAAAGTTGCATTCCTTTGATCCTGCTTCTGTATTCATCACTTGGTCTCCCCCTAAAAATTTTACCCACGCTCTCCACTAAAAAATTGAATTCCTTGATGCCTCAAAATATGTCCTGTCAACCAATACCTTATTTTAGTCAAATTATGCCATAAATTTCATTTCTCGCCAATTAGATCCACTACTTCCTCAACGTTTTGTGTGCTGGAATTTGCGTGAAGTCAATCCACCGTTCAAGTGCGTGCATTCCGTCGTCGATTGAGCAAGAGGCCACCTCTGCACAAGTATATTTATGACTGACATGACAAATAGGAAGTTGGTCGCATGTGCAAAGGGAAGGGGATTGGATGGCCACGCACATCTGATGAAAGTGTCTAGAGTATCCGAGATGCGATCACACGGAGCCCCGGAAGTACACAAGACGAGCAGGATAGAAACTTCAACTTCCTCAAATAACGGTGTGGCGTGTTTTGAAACGATGCCCGTATATGGAGCGTTACAAACTGCAGTTACGTTAGTAGTTGCGTCCCAGCGACCATAACAGAAGGTACGAATTTTGCGTTTCAGTTTTCCAGGGTGCGGCAGAGGACACTTCTTTCAAACGACTCATCTTTTCGAAGGAATCTACGTGTCATCTATCGGGTAAAGTAAACCACGACGATCTAACAGCTTGGGGGGTCACAAATTCCCGGCGTCGTCGTCGAACATGAAAGAGACTCAACGAAATTGAATGTGTTTTGTGCAGTTTATGGACCTTTCTCTTTTTGCGGAGGAAACTATGATAAGAACGTCATACATGGATATGCTGCATAATTGGATTTTTCCTTGACTTCACGAAGATTCCAATGATTTCATTTTTATGGATGACAGCGTCCCAGCTATCTTTCAGCCTAAATAGCAAAACTCCTTTACTACTTTAAGTGTCTCATTTCCTAATCTAATTCCCTCAGCATCACCCGATTTAATTTGACTACATTCCATTATCCTCGTTTTGCTTTTGTTGATGTTCATCTTATATCCTCCTTTCAAGACACTGTCCATTCCGGTCAACTGCTCTTCCAAGTCCTTTGCTGTCTCTGACAGAATTACAATGTCATCGGCGAAGCTCAAAGTTTTTACTTCTTCTCCATGGATTTTAATACCTACTCCGAATTTTTCTTTTGTTTCCTTTACTGCTTGCTCAATATACAGATTGAATAACATCCGGGAGAGGCTAAAACCCTGTCTCACTCCTTTCCCAACCACTGCTTCCCTTTCATGCCCCTCGACTCTTATAACTGCCATCTGGTTTCTGTACAAATTGTAAATAGCCTTTCGCTCCCTGTATTTCACCCCTGCCACCTTTAGAATGTGAAACAGAGTATTCCCGTCAACATTGTCAAAAGCTTTCTCTAAGTCTACAAATGCTAGAAACGTAGGTTTGCCTTTTCTTAATCTTTCTTCTAAGATAAGTCGTAAGGTTAGTATTGCCTCACGTGTTCCAACATTTCTACGGAATCCAAACTGATCTTCCCCGAGGTCCGCTTCTACCAGTTTTTCCATTCGTCTGTAAAGAATTCGCGTTAGTATTTTGCAGCTGTGACTTATTAAACTGATAGTTCGGTAATTTTCACATCTGTCAACACCTGCTTTCTTTGGGATTGGAATTATTATATTCTTCTTGAAATCTGAGGGTATTTCACCTGTCTCATACATCTTGCTCACCAGAAGGTAGAGTTTTGTCAGGACTGGCTCTCCCAAGGCCGTCAGTAGTTCTAATGGAATATTGTCTACTCCCAGGGCCTTGTTTCGACTCAGGTCTTTCAGTGCTCTGTCACTCTTCACGCAGTATCGTATCTCCCATTTCATCTTCATCTACATCCTCTTCCATTTCCATAATATTGTCCTCAAGTACATCGCCCTTGTATAAACCCTCTATATACTCCTTCCACCTTTCTGCCTTCCCTTCTTTGCTTAGAACTGGGTTGCCATCTGAGCTCTTGATATTCATACGAGTGGTTCTCTTCTCTCCAAAGGTCTCTTTAATTTTCCTGTAGGCAGTATCTATCTTACCCCTAGTGAGACAAGCCTCTACATCCTTACATTTGTCCTCTAGCCATCCCTGCTTAGCCATTTTGCACTTCCTATTGATCTCATTTTTGAGACGTTTTTATTCATTTTCGCCTGCTTCATTTACTGCATTTTTATATTTTCTCCTTTCATCAATTAAATTCAATATTTCTTCTGTTACCCAAGGATTTCTATTAGTCCTCGTCTTTTTACCTACTTGATCGTCTGCTGCTTTCACTACTTCATCCCTCAGAGCTACCCATTCTTCTACTGTATTTCTTTCCCCCATTCCTGTCAATTGTTCCCTTATGCTCTCCCTGAAACTATGTACAACCTCTGGTTCTTTCAGTTTATCCAGGTCCCATCTCCTTAAATTCCCACCCTTTTGCAGTTTCTTTAGTTTCAATCTGCAGTTCATAACCAAGAGATTGTAGTCAGAATCCATATCTGCCCCTGGAAATGTCTTACAATTTAAAACCTGGTTCCTAAATCTCTGTCTTACCATTATATAATCTATCTGATACCTTTTAGTATCTCCAGGATTCTTCCAGGTATACAACCTTCTTTTATGATTCTTGAACCAAGTGTTAGCTATGATTAAGTTATGCTCTGTGCAAAATTCTACAAGGCGGCTTCCTCTTTCATTTCTTCCCCCCAATCCGTATTCACCTACTATGTTTCCTTCTCTCCCTTTTCCTACTGACGAATTCCAGTCACCCATGACTATTAAATTTTCGTCTCCCTTCACTACCTGAATAATATCTTTTATCTCGTCATACATTTCATCAATTTCTTCATCATCTGCAGAGCTAGTTGGCATATAAACTTGTACTACTGTAGTAGGCATGGGCTTTGTGTCTTCTTGGCCACAATAATGCGTTCACTATGCTGTTTGTAGTAGGTAACCCGCACTCCTATTTTTTTATTCATTATTAAACCTACTCGTGCATTACCTCTATTTGATTTTGTATTTATAACCCTGTAATCACCTGACCAAAAGTCTTGTTCCTCCTGCCACCGAACTTCACTAATTCCCACTATATCTAACTTTAACCTATCCATTTCCCTTTTTAAATTTTCTAACCTACCTGCCCGATTAAGGGATCTGACATTCCATGCTCCGATCCGTAGAACGCCAGTTTTCTTTCTCCTGATAAGGACGTCCTCTTGAGTAGTCCCCTTCCGGAGATCCGAATGGGGGACTATTTTACCTCCGGAATATTTTACCCAAGAGGACGCCATCATCATTTAATCATACAGTAAAGCTGCATGTCCTCGGGAAAAATTACGGCTGTAGTTTCCCCTTGCTTTCAGCCGTTCGCAGTACCAGCACAGCAAGGCCGTTTTGGTTAATGTTACAAGGCCAGATCAGTCAATCATCCATACTGTTGCCCCTGCAACTACTGAAAAGGCCCCTCTTCAGGAACCACACGTTTGTCTGGCCTCTCAACAGATACCCCTCCGTTGTGGTTGCACCTACGGTACGCCCATCTGTATCGCTGAGGCACGCAAGCCTCCCCACCAACGGCAAGGTACATGGTTCATGTTTTTTTTTTTTTTCCTTAGGGTACATAAAAGACACAGTCTTTGAACCACCTACGGCATCTACTCTTCAAGAACTGAAAAATCGAATTGCTCAAGCTGCCGACTCATTAAACAGGGACCTGTTGATGCAATTTGTTTCTATCTTTTATAGTTTGTCTGTAATAAATAACTGAAATCTGTTGTTGAATGCCCCTGTGTGGACACAAACCAAAACATTATGACCACTGGCCACCACTGTGTCACGGGGACGTGACACGGTATATAAGGGGATCAAAGAGAGATGGGGGATCATTCTAGCAACGACACGACCGGAAATAGGGAAAATTACTGACATAAGCGATTTTGACACATGTGATATTACTATTACTCAGAGCCTACGAACGAGTATCTCGAAAACTTCGTAGCCGGTCGAATGTTCAGGTGCTATTGTACTGAGCGTCTATGGTAAGAGGGAGAAAGAAAGTGAAACTACCACTGGGCGATAAGTGGTTGGATGTCCACAACTCTGCACAGAACGTGGGATTTGGCAGGCTTGCCCGCTCGGTAAAGCAGGATAAGCGGCGATCTGCGCCATCTCTGCCAATAGAACACAATGTTGCTGCACGCGCCAGTGTTTCAAAGCTCACTGTTCATCGTACGTTGTTGAACATGGGGCTCGGCAGCAGACGATCCCTACGTGTTCACATGTTGGCCCAATGACATCGTCGGTTACTACTCTAGTGGCCATCGGATCGTCGAGATTGGACCGTGGATCAATGCCTCATCAGATGAAAATCGCAGCTCGTGGCCTAGTGGCTAGAGTTGCTGCCTCTGGATCAGGGGGTCCTATGACGATTTTTCTGCCCGGATAGTGGGTATTTGTGTTGTCTTCGTTTCATCATCATCATCATCATCATCATCCGTGACAGTCGCTACATTCGATTGTGAAAAAATTGGACTGTGTAAAAATTGGTATTTTGTACGGGTGCTGTTGACCGCGCAGTTGAGCGCCCTACAACCAAACATCATCATCATCGTCGTCGTCAGATGAATCACGTTTTCTGCTACACGATGTCGACGGTAGTCTCCACAATCGCCGTCATCCACGCGAACAGCGGTTCGAAATGTGCACTGCGCCAAGGACAAAGGCTGGTGAGAGCAGTAATGCGTTAAGCTATGGGATACATTCTGCTGCGCTCGCATTGGACCTGTAGTAGTAATCGAAGACACGCTGACAGCTGTGAACAACCTGGAACCGTTCAGGCTTGATGTCGTCCCCGCTGGCGATGTCATCTTCCAGCAGGATAACTGTTCGTGTCTCAGAGCCAGAACCGTGCTAGAGTGGTTCGAGGAGCATGACAGAGTACTCACGCTGGTGTGTTGGCCACGAAATTCGCTTGAAGTGAGCCATTTGTCTCGCTATCAGGCGGCCATCACCGCATACACAAATCAGCGACCCGCTGTTTAAGGATATTACCTGACCTGTGCGTGGACATCTGATGCCACCTACCTCCACAAACCTACCAACAAACTGTCGAATCCATGACATGAAAAATCGGTGGCATACTGCGGTCCAAAGATGGACCAATAAGTTATTAAGCAGGTGATGATAATGTTTTGGCTCGCCAGTGTGTATCTCGTGACATTGATCAGAGACTAGCAGCAGCCGGGGTAGGGAATTACTGTCCCATGTGTGCGCTGGCATTAACACCACAACACAAACGGTTGCGTTTATAATTGTGCCATAAGAAGAGTACCATGGACTGCTGATGAATGGGGTCACGTTACGTTAAGAGAGGAATGGCGGTTTTATATAACTGCAGACGACCATCGTCGGCGGGAATTACGGTGACCTATTCTTTCAGTGTTTTGGAAAGGCACAATGGCGTTACTCCGGGCGTCATCGTATGGGGAGCCATTGGGTATCAAGGTCACGGCTGGCAGTGACTGAGGGAACTCTGATGACACGTTCTGCGTCCTCATGTCTTATCATGTGACGATATCGTGGCGCCATTTTTCTATAGGACATTGCTCGTCCACAGATGGCTTGAGTCTTTATGTATTGTCTCTGTGATGTTGAGGCGCTGGTATGGCCAGCAAGATCCCTAGATCCATCTGCAATGGAACATGTGTTCGACCAGCACTGATGTCAGTTTTGTCCCAGAGCCAGTGTCTGGGCTCAGTGCATGCATCCAGGCTAGTGCAACGTCATACTGACAACTGGGCTCATACTTCTGATTTCTTTGCAAAATTCCTTCTCGGCCTGTGAAGATAAATTTCGTATCTTCCTATCCTTCTCTGTCTTTCATTTATATGTCGGGATATAATATATATATATATATATATATATATATATATATATATATATATATATATATATATATGTATATACAGAGTGGTCAGAAAGCTTGAAAGGGTCTTGCAGTGTAGGTTGTGCTGGGAAATTATTGTTAAGAAACAAATCAGGTACGTTGCATCGTTTCCATTTTAGCATTGAAGTTAACCAGTCCGGCCGCTGCGCTCGCAGATTCAAGCGACCTGTCGAGACCCAGCAAGAGAGCGATACAAAAACTGGACACAGGACAGTAGTAAGGATCCAAACCTGACCCAAGGGATGAGCATTCTCGTGCTCCATCATCGACGCAATGAGATCAACTGGGTTCCTGGGTTGGGGTGTATTTTTTTTTTTATTTGCTAATTTCATTCTGATATTTCATACTGTAACATACGCCGTTTCTTAGGTCACATGTATCCTAAATTTACATTATTTTGTACCGCTGAACATAACAAATACGTGGTTAGACAACTAAGAAACAGACAGTTGACACAAATGACCTCTCATAGAACAGAATAACTAAAAAAACAATATCAATTTCGAGATGATAAAGATGACAGCACAGTATAATAACACAACATGTACTTGTCATTTATACTGCATGTAATACGAGCACTCCGATGGCACACATTAGCAGCCAGTGGCAGTAATAATGTCCAAATTAATGAACACATGACCTTCACAACACAATACATTGTCCTCAGAACAACAGATGCTCAAAGCTACCCCCATGCACGTCCAAACATTACGCAACCCACCAGATCATATAGCTCTGAACCCTTAGCAGCAAAGCTGCATCCACAGTAACAAGAGCAGCATGAACACTTGCTACCAATTCTTCCATATTCATTAGAGTAGAGTACACGTACTCCTTCATGTATTCCTACAGGAAGAAATCTAGGGGATTTAGGTCAGGTGAACGTGGTGGCCATACAACTGGACCTCCACATCCGAGTCATTTCCCTGGAAATGTTCTGTCCAAATACTGTCGCACATTAATTCCAGAGTGTCGAGGTGCGCTATTCTGTTGGAACCATATCATCTGTCGAAAATGTAGTGGAACAACTTCCAGCGCATCAGGCAGATAGTTTGAGGGTAATTAATGATATCTTTGTGCAGTCAACCGGTCAGGCAACATGTAGGGGCCCAAACACCTGTCGTCCAATATTCCGAACCAGACGTTGATACCAAAGCGAACTTGATATCCACGGTCGCGGGTGACGTGCGAGTTAACCTCACAAAAGTGTTCAAATCCTAAGGGACCAAACTGCTGAGGTCATCGGTCCTTAGACTTACACACTTCTTAAACTAACTTATGTCATGAACAACACACACAACAATGCCCGATGAAGGAGTCGAACCTCCGGCATTAGGGGCCGCGCAATCCGCAACATGGCGCCCTAAACCGTGCGGCCACTGCGCGCGGCTTAACGTCACACCAATGGTGGGCATTGTGGATATTAAAGACACACTCACGAATGAATGCTGCTTCATCTGAACATATTATGATGTTCACGAAGTAATCTTTAGATTCTTACTGTTGTTGGAACCATTCACAGAATTGCATCCGTTGATGGCGATCTGCAGGATGCAGGTGCTGGGTGGAAGCATAATGATACGGGTGCAGCCCATGATCGTGCAGCACGTTAACAACCGTGTGTTGTGAGACGCGCAGCTGCCTTGCTAAGCTACGTGTACTTCGCTGAGGTTCTTGGTATATGACCTCCAGAATAGCTTCCTCAGTAGCTAGAATACATCAAGTCCGTGGACGACCTATGTCTCGCGATGTTGGAAGGAGAGAACCTGACTCCCGAAGGTGCAGCTCCAGATGACGAAACACATTTTTATCTGTATGGCGTCGAGGAGGATATCTAGCGGCATATTCTTGAGCGGCGACACAAGCATAGTTATCAGATGAACCGAGGACCCGACCACATATTCATCGTTAATGTATGCCACACATCTGCCACACTGGTTTAGAGGTTTGCAACGAGAAAAAAAAGTTGTTCAAATGGCTCTGAGCACTATGGGACTTAACTTCTGAGGTCATCAGTCCCCTAGAACTTAGAACTACTTAAATCCAACCAACCCAAGGACATCACACAATCCACGCCCGAGGCAGGACTCGAACCCGCGACCGCAGCAGTCGCACGGCTCCAGACCGAAGGGCCCAGAACCGCTCGGCCACCGCGGCCGGCTGCAACGAGAAAACTCGATACGTGTACGCATGTACATTGGAGTATAACAGGCCCATTACTCCGCTCGCAACTAGTCCATTTCTGGTGGACAGCGCATACAGTATAAACACAGTACGTCTAGCACGCTGTTCCACTGAACTTGCATTACTCCTGTGACAGGTGTTGTTCTGCATGATTCATCCCGGCACCGCTAAGTGTGAAATGTTCGATTTCGAATTACACTGTTACCCTAACGATAATGTACGTGCGGTTTCCACAATTCCATCGACAGAATAGTAATAATAATAATCTTGCGTCGAGATATGTACTAAACAGCATGGGGTTACCAGACTCAATGTTGGAAGGCATAGTTAGTGGGACCATAGTGATAACACATAGAAATAGTAATCAAGTTTGGACATCATTCACAAAGCACGTTATTAGTCCTACTGGTAACGCAAGGCGCTAACGAAATGTAATGGACCTGAACGAGGCAAGAATTATAGTTGGTACTAATCTATGGGATCACAGGAGGAGGGTACACAGAAAACGGGTTTCGCACCCAGTAGATGGAGTGGAGTGAATAAATTCACGCCCATGAGGTGAAAAGGGCTTCTTTCAAAGCCAATCTTCCATATCTGCGATTGTAGTATGTAAGTGCAAATGCTTTCTAGAGGATCCACTGCAACCGCTGTTGACGATTAAGATGCCAGATACCGTACCATCTGAACTACACTTACCAAATAAAAAACATATATCTCAGTCTAGGATCGAACTATCGAGCTCCTGCATGCTAACCCAAAACTCTATCCATTGCGACAATTGCACAACACGTGTTCTCTGTCCTGACAGAGGTAGTTACCATACATGTGGTTGCAATGTTGCCAGATAGCCACTCTTTAACGTCCTTTTGCTGCCAGATGTACTCGCCGGACGAAATTTTCTGACAGACCTTCTTTTATCGCTAGCATGTGAGGAGTCGTCCTGCGAAGCCCGAGTGCGCGAATATACTACATGATCAAAAGTATCCGGACACCCCCAAAACATACGACTTTCATATTAGATGTAGACTTCGTGAGAGAACAAAATGGGGCGCTCCGCAGAACTCACGGACTTCGAGGCTGATCAGGTGCCTCTGTCACTTGTGTCATACGTCTGTACGCGAGATTTCCACAATCCTAAACATCCCTAGGTCCACTGTTTCTGATGTGATAGTGCAGTGCAGTGCAGTGCAGTGCAGTGCAAACATGAAGGGAGACGTACAGCACAAAAGCGTATAGGCCGACCTCGTATGTTGACTGACAGACTGCCAACTGTTGGAGAAGATCGTAATGTGTAATAGGCAGACATCTATCCAGATTATCACACAGGAATTCCAAACTGTATCAGGATCCACTGCAAGTACTATGACAGTTAGGCGGGAGGTGAGAAAACTTGGATTTCATCATTGAGTGGCTGCTCATAAGCCACACATCAAGGCGGTAAATGCCAAACGACGTCTCGCTTGGTGTAAGGTGCGTGAACATTGGACGACTGAACAGTGGAAAACGTTGCGTGGAGTGACGAATCACGGTACACAATGTGGTGATCCGATGGCAGGGTGTGGGTATGGCGAATGCCCGGTGAACGTTATATGTGCGTGTGTAGTGCCAACAGTAAAATTCGGAGGCGGTGGTGTTAAGGTGTGGTCCTGTTTTTCATGGAGTGGCTTGCACATTTGTTGTTACGCGTGGCACTATCATAGCACAGGCCTACATTTTTGTTTTAAGTACCTCCTTGCTTCCCACAGTTGAAGAGCAATTCAGGGATGGCGACTGCGTCGTTCAACACGCACGGCCTGTGACGGAGTGGTTACACGACAGTAACACCCCTTTAATGGAGTGGCCTGCACAGAGTCCTGACCTTAATCCTACAGAACACCTTTGGGATGTTTTGGAACGTCGACTTCGTACCAGGCCTCACCGACCGACGTCGATACCTCTCCTCAGTGCAGCCTCCGTGAAGAACGGGCTGTCATTCCCCAAGAAACCTTACAGCACCTTATTGAACGTATGCCTGCGAGAGTGGAAGCTGACATCAAGGCTAAGGGTGTGCCAACACCATATTGAATTCCAGCAATACCGATGGAGGGCGCCATGAACTTGTTAACTCATTATCAGTCAGGTGACCGGATACTTCTGATCACATAGTATATACAGGGTGTTACAAAAAGGTACGGCCAATCTTTCAGGAAACATTCCTCACACACAAAGAAAGAAAATATGTTATGTGGGAATGTGTCTGGAAACGCTTACTTTCCATTTTAGAGCTCATTTTATTACTTCTCTTCAAATCACATTAATCATGGAATGGAAACACACAGCAACAGAACGTACCAGCGTGACTTCAAACACTTTGTTACAGGAAATGTTCAAAATGTCCTCCCTTAGCGAGGATACATGCATCCACCTTCCGTCTCATGGAATCCCTGATGCGCTGATGCAGCCCTAGAGAATGGCGTATTGTACCACAGCCGTCCACAATACGAGCACGAAGAGTCTCTACATTTGGTACCGGGGTTGCGTAGACAAGAGCTTTCAAATGCCCCGATAAATGAAAGTCAAGAGGGTTGAGGTCAGGAGAGCGTGGAGGCCATGGAATTGGTCCGCCTCTACCAATCCATCGGTCACCGAATCTGTTGTTGAGAAGCGTACGAACACTTTGACTGAAATGTGCAGGAGCTCCATCGTGCATGACCCACATGTTGTGTCGTACTTGTAAAGGCACATGTTCTAGCAGCATAGGTTGATTATTCCGTATGAAATCATGATAACATGCTCCATTGAGCGTAGGTGGAAGAACATGGGGCCCAACAAGACATCACCAACAATGCCTGCCCAAACGTTTACAGAAAATCTGTGTTGATGACGTGATTGCACAATTGCGTGCGGATTCTCGTCAACCCACACATGTTGATTGTGAAAATTTACAATTTGATCACGTTGGAAAGAAGCCTCATCCGTGAAGAGAACATTTGCACTGAAATGAGGATTGACACATTGTTGGATGAACCATTCGCAGAAGTGTACCCGTGGAGGCCAATCAGCTGCTGATAGTGCCTGCGCACGCTGTACATGGTATGGAAACAACTGGTTCTCCTGTAGCGCTCTCCATACAGTGACATGGTCAACGTTACCTTGTACAGCAGCAACTTCTCTGACGCTGACATTAGGGTTATCGTCAACTGCACGAAGAATTGCCTCGTCCATTACAGGTGTCCTCGTCGTTCTAGGTCTTCCCCAGTCGCGAGTCATAGGCTGGAATGTCCCGTGCTGCCTAAGACGCCGATCAATTGCTTCGAACGTCTTCCTGTCGGGACACCTTCGTTCTGGAAATCTGTCTCGATACAAACGTACCGCGCCACGGCTATTGCCCCGTGTTAATACATACATCAAATGGGCATCTGCCAACTCCGCATTTGTAAACATTGCACTGACTGCAAAACCACGTTCGTGATGAACACTAACCTGTTGATGCTACTTACTGATGTGCTTGATGCTAGTACTGTAGAGCAATGAATCGCATTTCAACACAAGCACCGAAATCAACATTACCTTCCTTCAATTGGGCCAGCTGGCGGTGAATCGAGGAAGTACAGTACATACTGACGAAACTAAAACGAGCTCTAACATGGAAATTAAGCGTTTCCGGACACATGTCCACATAACATCTTTTCTTTATTTGTGTGTGAGGAATGTTTCCTGAAAGTTTGGCCGTACCTTTTTGTAACACCCTATATATATATATATATATATATATATATATATATATATATATATATATATATATATATATATGGGCACACAGAGATGGGTCATCTAATCGCAGACGAACGTGAGAAATGAATCATAAACAATACAACATTATACACGAGCAGTGGGTGCTACATGTGTGTAGGCAGTGGCTGGATTATCGTATTAACGGAAATGACCAATACTCGTCGCTTATGTTCTCAACCGAAGTTGGAAGTGATTTTCCACTTGAAGGCAAAGATGACAGTTCTCACACCAGGTGCAGAAGCGAAGTGTCACACAGTAGCAGTATATTATCTGTCGCATCCGGCATTCTGCTAACATTGTGAACTATCAGATTACCAGCCTCATGTTTTGAGTCACAAATATCGATTTCTTTGGAGCAACTTTTGAGTAATACTATTTTCTCAAGCTAAAAGCTCACTTACCAAAAGATGTTCCAGCAGAGTCATGCTTAATTTGCCAATGTCAGTCTCTGAGTCTTGCAAAACCGTGTCGTTTAGTCTTCTTGTCGATCCTGGATAGCGATCTGGTTTTTCCATTCATTGTGCACTATCAGTCACCTGCAAACAACAATATGCGTGCAGGTCCTCGTGCAACTACGATAGCTCCTGTCGAGACCCCAGTGTTTGTCTTGCGAATTTTGTTCTTTCCTGTCCTCGGAAACTCAGAGTGTACAGACATTACATCAAATGCTACAAGCAGATCCTAGATGCCCAAGTCTAGTAATTTTATATACGGAATGGATACCACTTTGTTGGAAATACTATGTTCTATTTTGTGCCCAAAGAAGACTAAAACGTCTCTCTCTTCTGCAACCCAGAACAGTAATATTCTTTCACTTTCACATTCACAGGTGGATTCAGCAGGAGTGATCAGAGATGGCTGTCAGCTGAAGCTTAGAAATATTTTGTCAGTTTGATTTTAAAATGCAAAAGGCAACTTGACGAAAGTAAAATAAATGGCTGCACTGGAAAATCCTACATACCCTGTAGTCACAACAAGAATCATATTCAACACAGAAAAGCTTAAAAAGTAATAGCAATTTGTTAACAAAATTTCCAAAGGAAATATTCAGAATGGCAGCAGGCTCCAAAGAAAAGTATATCAGCTTAAAAATCTTAGAGCAGAATATGAAATCCTTGATTTGTAGTAATAGCAACCAATTTAGAAAAGAACTGGATAAACCGAAGTTCTCTGATTAAAATAGAAGTGTAAAGTGTTCGAAAATCTAGAAAGTAGAGAATGATTTAATACACAAAAAAGTCAATCATGTGGACTTAAAAAAAAGGAATACTTCCAGATCAGAGTGGGTAAGACCAGACGAAAATGACAAGGGGTATAATGTATACACAATATCTAATTAATGAGAGAAAGGATATATAAAATACAAGTTCATTCTTTTGGAGAAGAGAACAGGACCAACCAGTTTTTATAATGCTATTTACTCATAAAAATAGCGCCATAACCGGTTTCAAACCGACAGGTTGATCATCAGACGTGTAAGGTAGCCATTATTGCGCACCTTACAAGCCGTCATCTATATACTTTGCCGTGATTTACAACCGGAGTTAGGTATAATTTGATAGGTTGTACATCATATCTGTGAATATTTAAAGAAGACTGACACTGTCACATACACCTTGTAAATAGTTGTTAACGATTATTGCATGAAAGGTGACGATGTGTGTATTTATTATCAAAACGGCGTAATGAATGATTGACTATACTAGTAGGGGTTGGAACGCCAGTGGAAATGAAATGGCAGGGGTAACTCAAGCCCTGGGTGGAAAAGCCCGCTCAGGTGTGTTGGTCCTGCTTGATACAGGAAGTAGCCAAGATGAACGGTCGGGGCAGCTAAGCGCAGAAGCACAATACAGCGGCGGCCGGCCTGTATTGTGGTGGGGCTGGAAGGATAACCGGATAATATTTCGGAAACTATGAAAATCTTGGATGCAATAGAGAGGAACGAGGAAGCGTTACCTCGAAAATAAAGCAGGCTGGGTTATTTCCGAGGATTTTTTCTCTGAGAAGCATACCATTGTATGTATTCTTAATTAACAAGGATAGGTATTTCCTCGCAACCTTTCCGTGGTGGACGACAAAAAACTAAAATATGGTTGGTCGGCATTCAGAAGAATCTGTAGAGGGAGAATATACCGTGGATCCGAGAATATGATTAGCTTTTTGCGGTTACGAGGGAGGGGGGCCGAGCTTTGCTGGGAAGCCAATGATGGAGAGAAAGTAGTCTTCTATTTTGAGCGCCCATGTTTGACGGTCGCTCAGTTTCAGCTTTTGTTGGTACAGATAGATCTCTCAGGAGATTTTATGGTTACAACGGTTCGGCACTGTACTGTTGCGAACTTATACGATTCTGGATTTGGCCTCCGGGTAGGGAGTCATCGTTGAGTGCGCAGTGGTCAGTGATTGAGAGCACTTCTTCTGTCTATACTCACGTTGAGACGGTATCTGAACTCCGCCCTTGTGGCTGGGAGTTTGACTTTCTCGTCTGTAGAACACAGAGAGGAGAAGACAGTATCAGATTATACAACTCAGATGACCGTCTTCTGTTGTCCTAGTGTTTGAATGAGGTTTATTTTTATATTTTGTGGCTGGAGTTCTTCCATCGTTGCAGATATGTATGAGAACCACCACTCCGATACACCGGACGCAGTGCATATAGTGATATTGGTGACTGGTTCCCATTATCAGGGCTATAAAGCTAAATAACTGTGATCACGTAAATTTTATTTTTACTGAGGTTTCACACCACTCTAGATCATCTTTGAAAGTAGTGTCCTATTTCATAGCTAAAAAAGGGGCAGATTTGGGCAACTGATCAATCATATTAGTTAGGAAATCCATTTGTATCCCATTATGTACATTGGACATTGATATATAAACATTTGTAATATATAAAGGGGTTTTAATCCACAGTGACTACAAATGATGACAGCTGTTTCTGCTTAGAAACAGCTGTCATCATTTGTAGTCACTAGTTCTGTTAATAATTGATTTATGTTTATGTTGTAATTTATATGTTAAAGAGCAAGGAGGAGATATATAACCATTAAGAGATCCTAAGATCTGCTGCAAGGGATCGTCAGACATTACCAAATCTTCATTTTGGCATTAAATATTTTCCATTGTGCACATTCATTTTTACACCCGTCTGGAGTAGCATCTTGAATATGGTGATCCTGCCAGGATCCTACTTAGAGTCTTCTGATAGCGACCATAAAATGGTCTGAAACGTCGAAAATTTTCAAAACAAACTTTTTCCCATTAATAATGTTTAGGTGTTATTGATAGTGATCACCAGCTTGCGTGTACAGTTTTCAGTGGTAAAGTCATGTGGTAACATGAAATTTAATATTTGTGTATTTTATTGTATTTCTTTTCGGAGGTGTTGCACTCTAGCCCGCTGGCTGTAATTTATTGATATTTGTGTTATGCCATTTGTCATTGTATTTTGTTTGTATTGTAATGACACTGCTCGTTCATGACATTTCCATTAGTTTAGCTTTTTTTTTGTAGATATTTAATGTCACATGCCCGTTACATAATAAATGTGGAAATTGTAAATTGTGTGTACTTTTAAGAGAGAACTGTTAACAAGAATCACTCCACGATAACTAGGGCGAGAGCGCACTTAGTAGCACAACAGATCTTTAGTTGTAACAATATATAAATAGCAGATACACGGAGTAGTCAAGAAAGCCTATGGGATGAGGAAGCGTTAGCTTTGTTAGCAGCACAAGTCACAAATGAGGGCAATACCGATCGAAGGCAACCTTTTGAGGATAATTTACACAGTCATGCCCATGGAGGGCAATCTGATAGTGAAGATGAGGAACAGAGGCACACTGAGGCAATCGGAACGATACAGGACTATAATGTAGGGAGTCTAGGTGAACCCAG
Source organism: Schistocerca serialis cubense (assembly GCF_023864345.2). Classification (NCBI taxonomy): domain Eukaryota; kingdom Metazoa; phylum Arthropoda; class Insecta; order Orthoptera; family Acrididae; genus Schistocerca; species Schistocerca serialis. The sequence continues at coordinate 350,929,437 of NC_064641.1, read as the reverse complement.
AGCAACTAGGAATCGTGGTAGATTGCCGTCAGTGACATCGTCACGAGGTAGCATATCAGGAGCGCGCGGTGATGCCTTTTTTGAATACCAAGAAGTGGAAAGGGAAAAGGGCAGAAAATCACCTAAGAGTAGAGGCAGAGAAAGTCACAATCGGAGATAATTAGATAACACAGGTGTGTTGGACATCCTTGCATACCTGAAAGGAATGGGAAGTGAAATGGGGAATAAAATTCAGAAGGTCAGATCTGAATTGTGAAGTGAAATGAGAAGTAAAATTCAATAGGTCAACTGTGAATTGGCAAACCAAATAAAAAGGGGAATGATTAAGTACGCTCAGAAATGATAAGTAAAATTCAAAATGTTAATGCTGAAATGGGAAATAAAATTCAAAACGATAGTGTCGAAATTCAGTCGATAAAACATGAAACGAGGGAAATGAAAAATGAGGTAGTGACGCTCCGAACAAAACTAGAACGAGAGATCGCGGAAGTCAGAAGAACCGCGAACGAGGCGCTATTACTAGCGTGAAGGGCAAAGCGGATTGCTCTTGAAACATTAGAGGAGTCAGAAAACACGACAAAGATAGGTAGAGGTGCATTAACGAAGTTGCAGAGGTGCATGAAACAAGTAGAAATAACGCAGCTGCAAAAGACAGAAATTACGCCAAATAAGGTACTGACTGCGGAGCTCTCCCAATTTAAACAAAACATAGAAAGCGAAATTAAGCAGTTATTGCAGGAAGTCAGGTCGCAACCTAGTCAAAAATCACGTCTCAGAAAAGAAATAGTAGGCGATTTGGAAACAACAGAAACCGAAAGAGCCAGTCCAAACTCAGCACGATCTTGACCAAGCCCAGACGATATTAGAATGTGCTCGAATGTAAGAGTTGCTCGTCAACTACAGACTCAAAACGTATCTGCAGAGCAACGAAATGTCGCTAGAGATATGGCCCCTGCGTCTACACAGGGCACAACTGGGTCGCCATTAGCGACTACGGAGAACAGCAATGAGATATTTCATATGCATAATTGTTATCCTATAATGTTCACCATGGAAAACTTTTTCAGTGATGAAAACGTGACAGGGAGTAGAAGGGAGGATGCCCAAGGTAAGAGTAGCCAAGGTAAGAGTGCCAAGTGAGAATGTGGTAGGCCGAGTGGGAAGAAATTCTAATGAAATTTTTGATTTTAAGAAGTTGATCTCTGTACGAAACTTCCAGCATTACAAAGACGACGGTAATGTTTTACACCCAAAAACTTTTATTGGACAATTTGATTTATCATTATTTCCTCACTGGCCTCTGATGTACAAACTGGACTTCGTATGTTCACATATCGAGGGAGCATCAGCCGAATGAATGCGAAACGTTGCAAAAACGTTCACGTCATACGAAGAGTTTCGTGACGCATTTTTAAACAAATACTGGTTCAAGGAGATACAGAACAGGATCAAGCAAGAAATAATGATGAGCAGAGACTTGGAAATTTCAGGGTTCTGTAGTCCGGTGAAGAATTTCGAAAACTTTATCAAGAAAAATCACTATTTGGACGACCCATGCACACCGGCTGAGGTCATAAGATTGTGTTACATGAAGTTGCCAATTTCCTACCAGCAAACGCTCGTCGGCCGTTGTGGAAGTGATGTAGAAGGATTCAAGAGAGTTGGAGTTCGCTTTCAACGAGCAGCAGGCACAAGAAATACGTAGGCAGAGAGACGTGCAAAGTGAAAGAAGGGATACAATGTAGGGGATAACAGAGGCCATAAATGGCAAAACAAAGTAAATCGGCTGCCTCACCAAAATATGCACCATAGATATTGTAGTGGGAGCAATAAACGGTGGAAGAACTGTGGCGGAGAATATAGGCAGATGGAAGCCAGAAAGCAATGCCACATTGTGGGGCGACAGTTGAGAAACTCGTCAACAGTATGACCGAGGATGGGGTGGAATGAATAATAACAGGAATCAATAACAATCAATTGAAATTAGACCACCTAACTCTGGGAGAGTACGGCAAAATGACATAGAATGAGAAGGAAGAATTAAAGTGAGCTTATATGGCTAAAGTAAAGTGTATTGTATTAAGTTATTGCAATGAAGGGATACGTAGAGAGACTTGTAACCTGATGGGATCAACAATGGGCTGAGGGTCCAAAGACTGACTTGCAAAGCCATCATGACTGATCTCAAACAAGTGTTGAATCAATCTTTGCTTACTAAACTTCACAACACTGTAGCTTCCATCCCTGTACACGAATGAAGATGAAAGTGTGTTGTGAAATCCGAATAAGTGTGTGACTCTTGATTAAAAAAAAGGGTATATAATTTGATGAATACTGAACAGTTACACCCGAAAACTAACAGTTTTCGATATATTTATCATTTCTTAAACATCTTGAACTTTTTCAGGGTAGTCTTAAGAAAACATTTGTGTATATATTCATGTAAAATTATTGTTTGTCATTCTCTTTCATAATGATGCTGTCAGTTTTAAGGTTATAATGTATTAAATTTTTTATACACTGTAAACAAGAACATTGGTGGTCGATCCCAACTCTTGTTACAAATATTGTCACAATAAATGTAAATGCAGTTTGTCAAATAACGCTTTAGAACATTCGATTTTTGAAATGTTTAAAGAGTATACACGTTAGGGAAACACTACACTTGGAAAATCAGTTTCTGAAATAATATTTTTTTAAATGCAAGCCAAGAGCATAAATATGACCAAGTACAATATAACTGTATAATCAGCAGTAGATAACCTCTAGAATAATTGACGTAACTGCTTGTTTTTCATATTAATGGCTGAAAGGAAGCTCACGTAATGGACTACCATTATGAAAAGATTAGGCTACTTTAATGTTTCTCGCCTCAATCTATGACTTAGGGATGGATGAATGACAGAAAGCATGGCCTTAAATCTACAGAAAGATGAGAACTGCCATTTTTGAAAGAGCATAAAATGTGTAATGTTAGTTACATTTCTTTTGATAATATGGGTTATTTCGTGTGTTGTTGTATTTTCTAATTGCCATGTCTCGAAAAATTGTTCCAAACATGAGAAGCGGACAGCTTAAATAATAAACATCTGGTACATAAGTCTATGGCAGTAAGCCCATGAATGAACACAGAATGACTGTAGAAGAATATATCATGATTCAGTTGTTCCTCTAAGCTCGCATTCTTAATAGTTCACTTGTACAGGCAGTTGATGGTGATATTTTGTACTAGATGAGATAATACTATTAGAATTACCCCCTCCAAGTACAAAATGGTTCATTACGTGACGGTATTGTAAGGTGGCTATAATTCCGTATTTTGCAAGCACTTATCTACATACTTTGTCGTGATTTACAACTAGAACTGTGTGTCATTTGGTAGGTTGTACATCGTATATATGAATATTTAAAGAAGACTGACATTGTCACGTACACATTGTAAATAGTTGTTAACGCTTACTGCACAAAAGGTGACGGAGTGACTTTATTATCAAAATGGCGTAATGGATGATTGCCTATACTAGCAGAGATTGGACCGCCAGTGGAAATGGAACGGCAGGCGTAACTCAAGCCCTGGGTGAAAAAGCCTGCTCAGGTGTGTTGGTCCTACTTGACACAGGAAGTAGCCAAGATGGACAGTCGGGACACCTGAGCACTGAAACACAATACAGCGGCGGCCAGCCGGTATTGTAATGGGGCGGAAGGATAACTGGATAATATTTTGAAAACTCTGAAAATATTGGACGCAGAAGAGAGGAACGAGAAAGGGTTACCTCGGAAATCACGCAGGCTGTGTTATTTCCAAGGATTTTTACTCTGAGAAGCATACCATTGTATGTATTCTTAATTAACGAGGAAAGGTAGTTTCTCACAAACTTTCCGTGTTGGACGACAAAAGACTAAAATATTGTTAATCAAAATATCCACGGGTGTGCTGCCGGTCTATAGTGTCCAACGGGCACAATATTTCGGCGATCATACATGTCGCCATCATCAGGTGAACTGACGGACTGAGCTCCTGTGAACGTGCCGGCACGGAGATCCGTACGCTATGGCTGCTCAGAGGGAACTGGGTTCGGTCGCGGTTGCGGCAGATTTAAATACCCTCCGCCCGCGGCGCGCTCCCTCCGCCGTCCGCGCCCCGCGCCACGGTCGCGCGGTGGAACAGATTGCGACGGCGTCTGAGATGACGTCGGTGTGATGGCTCTGTCCGCCGTGGTTGTCACAACTATACGTTTGCTCGATTTACTCTTGATTAACCCAATCGCAGGTTCCCAAGCCTTGCTAAGATTATAGCCACAGTCACGATTTATGAGGTCGTCATTGGTGCGAATTTCGATGGCCTCTCTAACAACGCTGTCCCAGTATCTCGACGTCTGTACCAGAATCCTCGTGCGGTCATACTCCTGGGCGTGATTTTCCGACAAACAATGTTCAGCGACCGCCGACTTCCTCGGATACATCAGTCGAGTGTGCCTCTGGTGTTCACGGCGTCGATCCTCGACGGTACGCATCGTCTGACCAATATACGACTTGCCACATTGACACGGAATCTGGTACACGCCGGCCTTCCTCAAACCGAGGTCATCTTTGGCATTCCCCACCAGTGCACGAGTTTTATTTGGAGGACAAAACACAGTTCCGACTCGGTGTTTCTTCAGAATGCGGGCGATTTTCCCCGAGAGTGCGCCTGTGTATGGAATAAATGCAGTGCCTACCTCCTCCCTCGTGACTTCATCTATCTCAACAGGTTGTGTTGCAGTGGTTGGGCGGAGAGCACGTTGAATCTGCCACTCTGAGTACCCATTTTTTCGAAATACAGTTCTCAGATGTTCCAATTCCTGGGGTAGACTCTCTGCGTCAGAGATAGTGCGCGCCCTGTGTACTAGAGTTTTAAGTACCCCATTCCTCTGTGAAGGGTGGTGGCAGCTGTCTGCGTGCAGATACAGATCAGTGTGCGTTGTCTTCCGATACACCCCATGACCTAGGGTGCCGTCAGCCCTTCTCTTGACCAAGACGTCAAGGAAAGGTAATTTACCCTCCGTTTCAGTCTCCATAGTGAATTTGATGTTGGGTGTATGGAGTTTAGATGTGTAAGGAAGTCAAGGAGTTTATCCATACCATGTGGCCAGATGACGAACGTGTCGTCCACGTAACGGAAAAAGCAAGTAGGTTTCCATACGGATGACGACAGGGCTTCCTCCTCGAAGTTCTCCATGTACAAATTCGCTACCACCGGTGAGAGTGGGCTACCCATGGCGACTCCCTCCGTTTGTTCGTAGTATTCTCCATTAAAAAGAAAATACGTGGAAGTCAAGACATGCCTAAAAAGTTCAGTGGTCTTCTCGTCAAACTTCTGACTAATCAATTCTAGTGACTCTCGCAGGGGTACCCTCGTAAACAAGGAAACGACGTCAAAACTCACCATGATATCTGACTCACCCAACCTGAAGCTATCAAGGCGTTTAACAAAATCCACGGAATTACGGATGTGATGAGGGCATTTACCCACATAAGGACTTAATATTCCCGTCAGGTATTTGGCCAACAAATATGTAGGTGCCCTTATGTTGCTGACAATGGGGCGTAATGGTACCCCCTCTTTGTGAACCTTCAGGAGTCCATATAGTCTAGGCGGTACCGGACCTTGCGGTAAAAATTTCTTAGCGTCACCCTCCGGTAAATCTGCGTCCTTGAGAAGCGCCCTCGTCTTGTTCTCCACCTTCTTTGTAGGGTCAACGCTGATCTTCCGGTAGGAATCGTCATTTAGCCGGCTCTGCATCTTACCAGTGTAGTCCTTATGGGAGACAACAACTGTAGCATTGCCTTTGTCAGCCGGTAAGACTACAATTTCAGAGCGCTCCCTCAGATTACGAATGGCCGCCCTCTCTTTACTGCTGATATTTGACTTCACCGGCTTGGATTTCGTCAACGCACGACATGTTTCACGACGTATTTCCTCGGCTGATTCTGGCGGAAGTCGAGCTGCAACCTGTTCAACAGCACTAACAATTTCTGCGACCGGAGTGAACTTGGGGGTGGGAGCGAAGTTGAGACCTTTCTGCAAAACCGAGACCGCATCATCACTCAACACCATGCCACTCAAATTGATGACAGTCTTGCACGGAAGCTGCAGAGATGGTTTGTCAAGGAGACGTGAGAACTTAGCTGTTTGACGTCCCGTAGCCTTCTTATGGGCGGAATCAGCTGACACCCAGGTGACACCATCAATCCAATCCCAGGAACAAGAAGTGAACTTACTAGCCAGTTGCAAATGTAGTTTGAGTAATTCCTGTGAGATAAACTCAATGCTCCGGCGGGTGAATTGCACTCTCTCACGTACCAATGCGAGGCTGGCTCGTTTCTTGATTCTCTTAGCTGCTGCAGAATCGATGTGATGCATAACCTTGGCAAAATTTGGAACAACATTCTCGGAACGACATCTCTTTAGAAAGGCAAGAGTACTTAGCAAACGACACCTACGGAGGCGCAACTTTTCAAATTTCTTCATGCTGCGATACATCTCCTCCCCGTAAAGGTGTATGATGTGATTCTTGAGTTTCTCCCGGCGTATTTGATAATCAAAATATCCACGGGTGTGCTGCCGGTCTATAGTGTCCAACGTGCACAATATTTCGGCGATCATACATGTCGCCATCATCAGGTGAACTGACGGACTGAGCTCCTGTGAACGTGCCGGCACGGAGATCCGTACGCTATGGCTGCTCAGAGGGAACTGGGTTCGGTCGCGGCGGCGGCCGATTTAAATACCCTCCGCCCGCGGCGCGCTCCCTCCGCCGTCCGCGACCCGCGCCACGGTCGCGCGGTGGAACAGATTCCAGATGGGGGAAAGTTCACAAAGAGTGGGTACCATTGCGCCCCATTGTCAGCAACATCAGGGCACCTACATATTTGTTGGCCAAATACCTGACGGGAATATTAAGTCCTTATGTGGGTAAATGCCCTCATCACATCCGTAATTCCGTGGATTTTGTTAAACGCCTTGATAGCTTCAGGTTGGGTGAGTCAGATATCATGGTGAGTTTTGACGTCGTTTCCTTGTTTACGAGGGTACCCCTGCGAGAGTCACTAGAATTGATTAGTCAGAAGTTTGACGAGAAGACCACTGAACTTTTTAGGCATGTCTTGACTTCCACGTATTTTCTTTTTAATGGAGAATACTACGAACAAACGGAGGGAGTCGCCATGGGTAGCCCACTCTCACCGGTGGTAGCGAATTTGTACATGGAGAACTTCGAGGAGGAAGCCCTGTCGTCATCCGTATGGAAACCTACTTGCTTTTTCCGTTACGTGGACGACACGTTCGTCATCTGGCCACATGGTATGGATAAACTCCTTGACTTCCTTACACATCTAAACTCCATACACCCCAACATCAAATTCACTATGGAGACTGAAACGGAGGGTAAATTACCTTTCCTTGACGTCTTGGTCAAGAGAAGGGCTGACGGCACCCTAGGTCATGGGGTGTATCGGAAGACAACGCACACTGATCTGTATCTGCACGCAGACAGCTGCCACCACCCTTCACAGAGGAATGGGGTACTTAAAACTCTAGTACACAGGGCGCGCACTATCTCTGACGCAGAGAGTCTACCCTAGGAATTGGAACATCTGAGAACTGTATTTCGAAAAAATGGGTACTCAGAGTGGCAGATTCAACGTGCTCTCCGCCCAACCACTGCAGCACAACCTGTTGAGATAGATGAAGTCACGAGGGAGGAGGTAGGCACTGCATTTATTCCATACACAGGCGCACTCTCGGGGAAAATCGCCCGCATTCTGAAGAAACACCGAGTCGGAACTGTGTTTTGTCCTCCAAAAAAAAACTCGTGCACTGGTGGGGAGTGCCACAGATGGCCTCGGTTTGAGGAAGGCCGGCGTGTACCAGATTCCGTGTCAATGTGGCAAGTCGTATATTGGTCAGACGATGCGTACCGTCGAGGATCGATGCCGTGAACACCAGAGGCACATTCGACTGATGTATCCGAGCAAGTCGGCGGTCGCTGAACATTGTTTGTCGGAAAATCACGCCCTGGAGTATGACCGCACGAGGATTCTGGTACAGACGTCGAGATACTGGAACAGCGTTGTTAGAGAGGCCATCGAAATTCGCACCAATGACGACCTCATAAACCGTGACTGTGGCTATAATCATAGCAAGGCTTGGGAACCAGCGATTGGGTTAATCAAGAGTAAATCGAGCAAACGTATAGTTGTGACGACCACGGTGGACAGAGCCATCATACCGGCGTCATCTCAGACGCCGTCGCAACCTGTTCCACCGCGCGACCGTGGCGCGGGGCGCGACGGCGGAGGGAGCGCGCCGCGGGCGGAGGGTATTTAAATCGGCCGCCGCCGCGACCGAACCCAGTTCCCTCTGAGCAGCCATAGCGTACGGATCTCCGTGCCGGCACGTTCACCTGATGATGGCGACATGTATGATCGCCGAAATATTGTGCCCGTTGGACACTATAGATCGGCAGCACACCCGTGGATATTTTGATTATCAAATACGCCGGGAGAAACTCAAGAATAAAATATTGTTGGTCGGCGTTCGGAAGAATCCGTAGAGAGGCACGGACTTGCTGTCTCTGCTCTCAGGAAATTTTGTAGTTAGAACGGTTAGGCACTGTACTGTTGCGAACTTACACGATTCTGGACGGCCTCCGGGTAGGGAGTCGTTGTTTAGTTTGCAGCGTTCAAGTACTTCTTCTGCCTATACTCACGTTGAGATGTTATCTGATCTCCATCCTTGTGGCTAGGAGTTTACGTTTCTCGTCTGCAGAACACAGAGAGGAGAAGACAGTATTAGATTGTACTAGTCAGAGGACCGTCTTCTGCTGTCCCAGTGTTTGAATGACGGTTTTTTTATATTTTATGGATGGAGTTCTTCCGTCGTCGCAGACATGTACGAGAACCATCACCCCGACGCAGCAGACGCAGTACATACAGTGATATTGCTGATTGTTTCAGCTTATTAGAGCAATAAAGGTAAATAGCTGTGATGACGTGAATTTTATTTCCACTGAGGTGGCACACCACTGTAGGTCATCTTTGAAAGTAGTGTCTTCTAGTGTTAGGTATGTAGGTGATGTCAGTCATTTCGCGTCATTTATATTAGATCGCGTAGTCATAAAAAGGGGCAGATTTGGGCAATTGATCAGTCATATTAGTTAGGAAATCCATTTGTCTCTCATTATGTCCATTGGACATTGATATATAAACATTTTGTAATATATAAAGGGGCTTTAATCCACAATACATGTATAATCAGACACAGTAGTTACCATTTGTAGTTACTAGTTCCCTTAATTATTCATTTATATATATGTTGTAATTTATATGGTAAAGAGCAAGAAGGATGAGATAATATCACCATTAAGAGATCCTAAGATCTGCTTCAAGGAGAAGTCAGACAGGGCCAAATCTTAATTTTCGCGTTCAATATTTTCCGTCGCACACATTCAATTTTACACCCGCCTGGAGTAGCATCTGGTTTTTTTTTGTGTACATACTTCCAAGTCACAAAACTTCCTGATGTGTGAGTGGGCTTTAGATTATGATTATACGTATGTATAAAGGAAGTATTTCATATAGTCGGCGCTGCTGCACGAATACCAACAGTCAGCACTGGAATGTAATGGCGCGGAAGTTTCCACAGCAGCACCGCCCCAAGGAAATTCCATCATATGGAGGAATAAAAAGTGAAAGCTAATGTAAAGAAAAAAAGTTTTTAATTTAAACAAGCCGTCTGATGGTGAACGTGTCGATTGGAAACCCGTAACGGCGCTTTTTATGTACATAAGTAGCATTATAAAACGTGGCTGGTTGCTGGCTCCTCTGCAAGAACCAACCTCTATTTTATACACAGTCAATGGTTCGGTATGCCAGACTTAGACAAAATAAGATTATGTCGAAGATTTTTGCCAAAGGAATCTCTTAGAAACGTCTAACATGGTAGATGAACGACATAAGAAGATATACAACGTAAAATTATAATGGGAGAGGTAGAGATGGCATTTACAGAAAGGGGAACTAGAAAACTGCTGGAAGTAACGAAAGTCTTATGGAACTCATAGGAAGGTTAGATAAAAGACATTTATAGCAGTTACTCAACAAAATGTATGGCAAAGGAGGTTGGTTCCAGGTGTCACATAAAGGAAAGGATTGTACCAGAGTCCACTAACTCTAAAAATACTACTGCCACGGAACTGTCATATTTTGGTGATCAAAATTCTACTAAAAATACCCAATCGATATCTGTTGTCAAAAATGGAACGAGACTGAATGAAGAACCGTTTTGATTCTGAAAAGGAAGGGGACTTTGGAAGAAAATGGAGTGTCAACAACATTAATTGTTGTTTTAACGACTGGTACTACACTCGTAGTCTAGGGGTAGTGTCTTTGATTCATAATCAAAAACGTCGAATTCCGCCGCTGTTTAAATTTTGATTAATAATCAGCATTGGAGGCCGAAGACTTACGGCATAAGAAGTCACCATCATTCTGCCAATGGCCTTGTCAAAGAGGGCGGAGGAGCGGACAGAAATTCAGAGCACCCTCTTGTACTAGAGGTGGGAAAGTGCCCATAAATGTGGAAGAATCAGTAATGATCAGTGGTATGAGGATTCAGAAGGCAATGGAAGCCACTGCGTTAAAGGAACGTAACGTCAAAGTGATCTCTCCATTGGCAAAAGATTCCGGAATAGTCCCCCATTCGGATCTCCGGGAGGGGCTGCCAAGATGGAGGTTACCATGAGAAAAAGATTGACTAATCAACAAAAGGATAACGTTCTAGGAGTCGGGGCGTGGAATTTCAGAAGTTTGAACGTGGTAGGGAAGCTAGAAAATCTGAAAAGGGAAATGCAAAGGCTCAATCTAGATATAGTAGGCGTGAGTGGTGGAAAGAAAAATCCTTATTTCTGTTCAAATGAGTAGATGGTAATATCAATAGCAGCAGAAAATAGTATAACAGCAGTAGGATTCGTTACAAGCTGAAGTTGAAGAGTTAGAGAAAGTATATGAGAATGTTGAAAGAGTAAGACAGTATGTAAAGGGGAATGAAAATCTAATAGTCATGGGGGACTGGAATGCAGTTGTAGGGGAAGGAGTAGAAGAAAAGATTATAAGAGAGTATGAGCTTGGGACCAGGAATGAGAGAGGAGAAAGACTAATTAAGTTCTGTAACAAGTTTCAGCTTTTAACAGCGAATACTCTATTCAAGAATTACAAGAGGAGATATACCTGGAAAAGGCCGGGTGATATGGGATGATTTCAGTTACATTAGATCATGGTCAGACAGAGATTCCGAAATCAGATATAGTGGTGGTGAAGAGTTGGCTGAAGTTTAAGACATTATTCACTAAGAATTAATACGCAAAGAAGTGGGGTACGGAAGTACTAAGGAATGACGAGATACGTTTGAGGTTCTCTAAGGCTAGAGATACAGCAATAAGGAATAGCTCTGTAGGCAGTACAGTTGAAGAGGAATGGACATCTCTAAAAAGGGCAATCACAAAAGTTGGGAAGGAAAACATAGGTACAAAGAAGGTAACTGCGAAGACACCATGGGTAACAGAAGAAATACTTCAATTGATTGACGAAAGAAGGAAGTACAAAAATGTTCCGGGAAGCTCAGGAATAGGGAAATACAAGTCACTGAGGAAGTGCAGGGAGGCTAAGACGAAGTGGCTGCAGGAAAAATGTGAAGACATCGAAAAGAATGATTGTCGGAAAGATAGGCTCAGCATACTGTAAAGTCTAAACAGCCTTCGGTGACATTAAAAGCAAGGGTGATAACACTGGGAGTGGAACTGGAATTCCACTGTTAAATGCAGAGGCTGATAGCTGGAAAGAATACATTGAAAGGCTCTATGAGAAGGAAGACTTATCTCATGTGATAGAAGAAGAAACATCAGTCGATTTAGAGGAGACATAGGATCCAATATTAGATCAGAATTTAAAAGAGATTTGGAGGACTTAGGATGAAATAAGGCAGAAGGGATAGGTAACATTCCATAAGAATTTCTAAAATCATTGGGGGGAAGTGGCAACGAAACGACTATTCACGTTGGTGTGTAGAATGTATGAGTCGGGCGACATATCATCTGACTTTCGGAAAAGCATCATACACACAAATCCGAAGATGGCAAGAGCTGACAAGTGCGAGAATGATCGCACATTCAGCTTAATAGCTCATGCTTCCAAGTCGCTTACAAGAATAGTATACAGAAGAATGGAAAAGAGAATTCAGGATGCACTAGATGACGATCAGTTTGGATTTAGGAAAGGTAAAGGCACGAGAGAGGCAATTCTGACGTTGCTGTTAATAATGGAAGCAAGAATAAAGAAAAATCAAGATACGTTCATAAGATTTGTCGACCGGGAAAATGCGTTTGACTATGTAAAATGGTGCAAGATGCTCTAAATTTTGAAAAAAGTGGGGGTATACTGTAGGGAGAGACGGGTCACAAAGAATATGTACGACAGTGAAGAAGGAATAATAAGAGTGGACGACCAAGAACGAAGTGTTCGTATTAAAGAGCGTGTAAGACAAGGATGTAGACTTTCGCTCCTACTGTTCAATCTCTACATCTAGGAAGCAATGACGGAAATGAAAGAAAGGTTCAGGAGTGGAATTAAAACTCAAGGTGAAAGGATATCAATGATACGATTCGCAGATGAAATTGCTATCCTGAGTGAAAGCGAAGAAGGATTTCATGATCTGTTGAACGGAATGAACAGTCTAATGAGAACAGAGTGTGGACAGAGTAAATCGAAGAAAGACGAAGATAATAAGAAGTGGTAGAAATGAGACAGCGAAAAACTTATCAAGAATGATGGTCGCGAAGTAGATGAAGTTAAGGAATTCTGTTACCTAGGTACTAAAATAACCAATGACGGACGGAGCAACGAGGACATCAAAAACAGACTAGCAATGGCAAAAAGGGCATTCCTGGCCAGGAGAAGTCTACTAACATCAAATATCGGCCTTAATTTGAGGAAGAAATTTCTTAGAATGTACGTCTGGAGTACAGCATTGTATGGTAGTGGAACATGGACTGTGGGAAAACCGGAACAGAAGGGAATCGAAGCATTTGAGATGTGGTGCTACAGACGAACGTTGAAAATTAGGTGGACATGAGGATGTTCTGCGCAAAATCGGAGAGGAGAGGAATATATGGAAAACACTGATAAGGAGAAGGGGCAGGATTATAAGACATCTGTTAAGACATGAGGGAATCACTTCCATAGTACTAGAGGGAGCTGTAGAGGGCAAAAAGTGTAGAGGAAGATAGATTTTAATACATCCAGCAAATAATTGAGGACGTAGGTTAGTAGTGATACTCTGAGATGAAGAGGTTGGTACAGGAGAGGAACTCGTGGTGGGTTGTATCAAACCAGTCAGAAGACTGATGACAAAAAAAACTGTTCTTGACTAAAGACTGAAGATTCCCAAAGAACTGTCGTCGGAAACTGTTCCACTTAACTCCATCAAAATTGTGTGATAGTGATAGCCAATAGGTATTGGATTGAGAGATGTTGCAAAATAAGCTTTACACTTTCTAGGCCTTACCATATCTAAAAAGAGTGGAGGACACATATTCAAAATACACAGCAAACTGACTTGCTCGGTAAACATAAGAATGAAGCCATGCTATCCCTATCAGTACTTAACAGCTAACACTAGTATCACGATTAATAGACTTTTAAAACTGTCTATAACGGATCTCAAAAATCACCAGGCAAGTGGAAGAGGGAAATTGTTTTACAATGACTGACGTAAAAAGCGCATAAATGAGTTAAAAGCAAAACTGAATAATTTGCAGAAAACAAAACAATATGCAAGAATAGTAAGTATTCAGCGTTTTTTAATAATATCCTTTTTTAAGGATGTGAGCTAGCGGTTGTAGCGTTCTACTGTTTTCTGTCCTACACACAGCTCAGCTAAGCGTTTCGAAAGATAATTCCCTGATCAGGCTATGTAATGTATTTCACGAAGTTAAAACACAGTAACCAGCTTGGGTCTAATTTAATTTCATGAGACATGTGTAGGAAATGCTATGTCGACCATTTTAGGAAAACATCTTACTATTTTTGTGATAGGGTTTATCCATATGCATGCGTTAGGCAGACAATAATAACTGGTGGCATTCAAGCGTTTTCTCTCACAAACACAGAGTCATTATGTTGTGAAATTTAGTTCAAGACGTTAAGACACTAAAATGTCTTCCAAGACATCTGCGGCCTTCATAAAATGAAACAGAATAAAACAATGCGTTAGCAGACTTTTTAGTGGTTTAACCTCATGAGCTATGTTTCACAACCTGACGAGAGTATTATCTCTCGAAAAGTGTTGTTGAATTGTGCGTAGGATAGAAAACGCTTGAATGTTAACAATTACTACTGTCTAACATTTACATATAGATAAAACTTATCACAAACATTGCAATATATTTTCCTAAAACAGCCAACATAGTATTACGTACACAAAGTTCTATAAAAAGAAACTACGTCCGAAGATCTGGGCAGTGTAGAAATAAACAGTAGATCAAGAGTATATAAAACAAAATATTTGCTATACAGTAAGTTTTACGTAGGACGGACATAGCGCAATTTATTTACTCGATTTAAGGAACACGTACGCAGAAATAATGAAACGTTGTGCTCTGTATACAAATCGTGCGAAGAGCAGCACATAGAAGTAATGCACAGAGCCCAAAAAGTTGTTGCTTAAATATTTTGGAAGTACTTTAAATTTTCGCACATCGGTTTAAAGAATAAGGCAAATTTATTAATGAAGAAAATGAGCTTCAGAGCCACAGGGTTTTTTAACTTACTAAAAGTCTTGTCAAACGGGGTAAAGGAGCGGACGGAGGTTCAGAGTAATCTCTTGCTCTTGAGGTGGGAAACACTGTAAAAGGCGGAAGAATCAGCAGTGACCAAAGATATGAAGATGCAGAAGGCAATGGAAACGTCTGCATAAACGACATGATGTTTATCCACAGGATATGTGGCCTGTAACTGAAAAAGTGTCATAAAGATCTCGCCATTGGAAAAGATTCCGGATTACCTCCCATTCGGATCTCCGGGAGGGGACTGCCATGGAGGAGGTGTCCAAGAGAAAAAGATGGAATAACTTACGAAGTGATTACATTCTACAAATCGGAGTCAGCAGTTTGAACATACTAGGAAACATAGAAAATCTGAAAAGGAAAATATAAAGGCGCTATCAAGATATAGTGCTGTCAGTAAAGCGAAACAGGAAGATACAAAGGATTTCTGGTCACGTGAGTATGGCAGCAGCAGAAAAAATGGCTCTGAGCACTATGGGACTTTTTATCTGAGGTCATTAGTCTCCTAGAACTTAGAACTACTTAAACCTAACTAACCTAAGGACATCACACACATCCATGCCCGACGCAGGATTCGAACCTGCGACCGTAGCGGTCGCGCGATTCCAGACTGAAGCGCCTAGAGCCGCTCGACCACAGCGGCTGGCGCAGCAGCGGAAAGCGGTATAATGGGAGTAAGATTTGTTATGAATAGGAAGGTAGGGCAGAGATTGTGTTGCTGTGAGCAGTTCTGCGATAGGGTTGTTCTGATCAGAATAGACAGCAAACCAACACAGATAACGATAGTACCGGAGTACGTACCGACGGCGCAAGCTGAAGATGAAGATGAAGAGATAGAGAAAGTGTATGAGGACATTGATCTGCTAATTCAGTGTATGAAGGAAAATAAAAATCTAATAATAATTAATTGTTGGAATCCGACAGAGGAAGGAATTAAAGACAGACTTAAGGAAAAATATGGTCTCGGCAGTAGGAATGAGAGAGGAGAAAAAGTAATTGAGATCTGCAACGTGTTTCAGGTGGTAACAGCGAATACTAAGTTAAAGAATCACAAGAGGAGGTCGTTTATTTAGAAAAGCCATGGAGACCTAGAAGATTCCAAATGGATTACATCATAGGCAGATACATATTCGTAAATCACATACTGGATTGTAAGGCGTACCCAGGAGAAAATATAGAGTCAGATTACAATTTAGTATTGACGAAGAGTAGACTTAAACTTAAGATAGTCGTTCAGAACAATCGGAGTGAAAGAAGGTAGGGTACTGAAGTACTGTGGAAGGATAACATGTGTTTGAAGTTCCGTAAGGATGTGGATAGTGCGATAAGGAATACCAATGTAGCCAGTTCAGTAGAAGATGAGCGAACATCTCTATAAGGGACTGATGATGGAGGGAGATACGTAGGTACAAGGAAGGTAAATGCGAAGAATTCCTGGATAACAGAGGAAATACTTCAACTGATCGTGAAAGAATGAAGTACAAAAATGTTGAGGGAAAGACAGGAATACAATAATATAAATCATTTCTGAATGAAATAAATAGGAAGTGCAGTGAAGCCAAAGCGAAATGACTGCAGGAAAAATGTGAAGAAATCGAAATGAAATGAGCGTCGGCAGGACTGACTAAACATATAGAAAAGTGAAAATGTCCTTCGGAAAAATTAAAAGTAATCGCGATAGCGATAACAATAATACTGCAACGGGAATTCCATCGTCAAACGCACAGAAGAGAGTGGATAGGACACACAGGAGAAGAGGTAGGTGGAAGAGTACACTGAAGCCTCGATGAGGAGCAAGGCATGTCTGATGAGGTGATATGAGGAGTAAGACATGGGGAAGACGGGCAATACACAATATGTTGAAAGACGTATACATTGCCGGCGATGGGCGAGGCATGACAGAATCTCTGACCAGAGAGTAGTTTATCGTTAGTTGTTGCTTGTCGCGAGTCTGCGCTTGACCGCGCGAGTTGACAGTTGGATAGCAGTACTCAGTCTGGTGCAGTAGTGAGTAGCGAGTGGACGGTTGTACAGAGCGGGAGCCAGCATGCGTCGGCTGTGTGCTCTGCTCGCGACTCTGGTCACGATTCTGGAGGATGAGTATTGTTATAGAAGGTAAAGAAGCAGCATTGCGCATATTTAATAATGTATGTTAATTGTAATTAATTTGTTCAAAAAAATGCCCCAATAATAATTTTTTTATAAAGTGAATCTTCTAAAGAAAAGTAATCATTTCAATTCTAAAGTGTAACCTCCCAGCAATAATAAGACAATGATAATGTGTGCCTAGCGTAATCTCGCCACAACAAATTAATTAAATTATAAATGAAAATGGAGCCAAGTATAACCTCCCTGCAGAAATGTTAAATGAAAAACAAGAAAATTGAGCCAAGTGTAACCTCCCAGCAAAAATTTATGAATGAAAATTGATCATAAACCCACAATAATATTAATTAAATAATGAACCATGAACCAAATGGAACCTCTCAACAGAAATAATAATATCTGGTAAATTTTATGACAGCAGCGCTGACCTTCGGCCCTGTATTCTGAATAACAAAAGCAAAATTCTTACCTTAATAAAAACTGCAACTATATCTGCTCTTATTTATCGACACAGCTTCGTGCAGTGCTGGAGTATATATATATATATATATATATATATATATATATATATATATATATATATATATATATATATATATATAAATTCTTGGAAGGAATGCATAGGAAATATTCTTTAAATTATAATGAATGCTTTTTTTTCAAAAGAGTGGAAAAATTCTTAAATTGAAATGATTACTTTTCTTTAAAAGATTCACTTTATAAAAAAATTATTATTGGGGCATTTTTTTTGAACAAATTAATTACAATTAACATACATTATTAAATATGCGCAATGCTGCTTCTTTACCTTCTATAACAATACTCATCCTCCAGAATCGTGACCAGAGTCGCAAGCAGAGCTCACAGCCGACGCATGCTGGCTCCAGCTCAGTACAACCGTCCACTCGCTACTCACTACTGCACCAGACTGAGTACTACTATCCAACTGTCGACTCGCGCGGTCAAGCGCAGACTCGCGACAAGCAACAACTAACGATAAACTACTCTCTGGTCAGAGATTCTGTCATGCCTCGCCCATCACCGGCAATGTATACGTCTTTCAATGTACAAGAACCAAGAGGAAACAGCAAGATTAAAAGACCAAGAACGAAGCGTTCGGATTGAAAAGTAAGTAAGACAGGGATGAAGCCTTTTGCCCCCGCTCTTCATTCTATGTATCGAAAAATAAACTTTCTGGACTGGGATTAAATTTCAGAGTGAAAGGATATCAGTGACAAGATTCGCTGATGACACTCCTATCTTCAGTGAAAGTGAAGAATTACACGATCTGTTGAATGTAATGAACAGTGTAATGAGAGCAAAATGTAGGTTGAGAGTAGAGTGAAGAAAGAAAGACGGAAGTAATGAGTTATAGCAGAAATGAGAAATGAGAACAGCGAGGAACTTAACATCGAAACTGGTGATTACGAAGTAGACGAAGTTAAGGAATTGTGCTACACTCCTGGAAATGGAAAAAAGAACACATTGACACCGGTGTGTCAGACCCACCATACTTGCTCCGAACACTGCGAGAGGGCTGTACAAGCAATGATCACACGCACGGCACAGCGGACACACCAGGAACCGCGGTGTTGGCCGTCGAATGGCGCTAGCTGCGCAGCATTTGTGCACCGCCGCCGTCAGTGTCAGCCAGTTTGCCGTGGCATACGGAGCTCCATCGCAGTCTTTAACACTGGTAGCATGCCGCGACAGCGTGGACGTGAACCGTATGTGCAGTTGACGGAC